>NC_057799.1:332280669-332580669 GCF_018294505.1 Triticum aestivum
CGGGGGGTGCGGCGAGGGGCGGCGGGGCTCGGGGAGGCGACGGGCGGCGGCGTTCGGGCTCCGGGCGGCGAGCTCCTTCGGCGGCGGTGACTCGGCTCCGGCGTCGGTGGCTTCGGTCGAGGCAGGAAACGGGGTGAGTGAGGCGGCGGGGTCGGGCGGGGATATATAGGAGGGGGGTGCCGTGGGGAAGGGGTAAGGCGCCGGCGGCGTCGTCCCTGACCGGGACTCGGGCGGCGGCGGGAGCTAGGTCTCCGGGAGGGAGACGGCTCGGGCGGTGGGCTGGGCCGTCGGCTGGGCTTCGGCCCAGTCGGCGCGCTCAGGATTTTTTTTAAAATAATTTCGCCGAAACCAAAAAAAATCATAGAAAAATAAATAAAAATGCCAAAACAAATTTTCACCGTCTAATTAAAATAATTAGAACGAGACGAACATTTTCTTGGCCCAAAAATGCAGTTTTGAAAACGTGCAATTTTTCTAATGCAATTAAAATTGCAAATAAAATCCAAATAAAATCAAATATTTGATTTTAATATTTTTCCTCCAATATTTCAATTATTTTGGAGAATTCATATTTTCTCCTCTCATTTATTTTAATATGAAATATTTTTCGGATAGAAAAATAATTAAAACCAAAATCCTCGTTTCATTATTTGATTAAAATCAAATATGAAAACCGCGAAAAATCCCCAACTCTCTCCGAGGGTCCTTGAGTTGCTTAATTCGAGGATTTTGCCAAAATGCAATAAAATATGCTATGCAATGATGATCTAATGTATAACATTCCAAATTGAAAATTTGGGATGTTACAGCAGCCGAACCAGTGAACCCTCGTACTCCTCTCCGCGCGGGCTTCCACTGTCGCGTCTTCCCCGGCTCCACGTCGTCCCCTTCCTAGGCCTCGCCGTCGTCCACCACCCTGGTGCTCTCAGTGCGGCGTGGTCAACGTGGTCAAGGAACGGCTTCCATCGGACGTGGACTGTACGTGGAGAGGCTGATAGCTGGGTCCACGACGGCAGCAAGGAAGTTCCTCCTTATTACATGGAAAATAATGATTCCTCCACCTGACAGCAGGGACCCACTGGACGGGCCACCTTATTTCGCGATAAAACGTTTCCCTGACTGCTGGGACCCACCGGATGGGCCACCGTATTGGGCGAAAAAAATGTTACCCCCACTGTCAGCTCGGACCCACCGGAAGTGCCTCCTTATTACACACACAAAAATGAATACTCCCCCTGCCGGTTTGGACCCACCTTGGTGGGAGGCTGACTTGTGGGCCTACTAAGTTGATGGGGACGGAGTGTTTTGTCAACTTAGACAATATGAACGATTCTAGCCACAGTGACCGTACGATGTCCATCCAACGGCCGTAGTGCTTCTTCAACCTCTGGTCTTGTTGCTCCAGCCGCCCAAAGCAGCACCGGTCGTGCCGCATGCTCCTGCCTCCCATGGTCGGATGTGCTGCCGCGGAGGCCTCACCGCCCCTACTATTCCCATCGCTGGCCAGGCCCTGCGGTGACGGCAACCTCACACCGCAGCCGAACCAGTGAACCCTCGTACTCCTCTCCGCGCGGGCTTCCACTGCCGCATCTTCCCCGGCTCGGCGTCGTCCCCTTCCTAGGCCTCGTCGTCGTCCACCGCCCTGGTGATCTCGGCGTGGCGTGGTCAACGAGGTCAAGGAACGGCTTCCATCGGACGTGGACTGTACGTGGAGAGGCTGACAGCTAGGTCCACGGCCGCAGCAAGGAAGTGCCTCCTTATTACACGCAAAATAATTATTCCTCCACCTAACAGCGGGGACCCACCGGACGGGCCACCGTATTTCATAAAAAACATTTCCCCCTGACTGCTGGGACCCACCAGCTACATCTTCGCATGCAAGAAGTGCGTCCGGGCAAAAAAAACGATTCGCCCCCTGACTGCTGGGACCCACCAGCTACATCTTCGCAGGCAAGGAAGTGCCTAACAGTCGGGACCCACCTGGTCGAAGCATACGTAGCGTTGTCATTCTGGTCGCGAACGTGTACGTACATACTGGTCGATGTAGAGGCACGCACGTGTCGTAGTAGAGGCGCGCATGTAGCATGTACACGTACGTACAACGGCCAGTGTGCAAGAAAGAAAATACGACCACATACGTACATACGGGCAGGGTCTCGAACGCCTACTCGCGCATACGTACGGCCAGGGATCGTGTACATGGCTGGGTCAGAACGGAGAAACAGCATGGTCGTCGTGTTCATGGGTAGCCAACCGGCTGGGTTGGAATGGAATGCGTCGTCATGTTCATCGGGGGGGCTTGGACGGAACAGCCAATGGAAACGAGGCCTGGCGTACCGCAGAACGGAGGAAATAGCCTTGTGTTCGACCGACCACGTTCGAAACGGGATCCTGTTCATTGGGAGGGGTTTGGCGTACCGCAAAACGGAGGAAACGGACCTCCTACGGTCGAAACGGGGGTCCTGTTGATCGGGAGGGGTGTGGCGTACCGCAAAACGGAGGAAACAGACTTGTGTTGGAGCGCTACGGTCGAAACGGAGGTCCTGTTCATCGGGAGGGGTGTGGCGTACCGCAAAACAGGACTCCACGGGATACTGTTCATCTCCACCGTCGACCCCCTCCAGCCTCCACGGGCTACTGTTCATCCACCGTCGACCTCCTCCAGCCTCCACCTGTGACTATTCATCCACCGGCTCCTGTTCATCCAGCCTCCACCGCGCGCTACTCCACCGGCTACTGTTCAACCAACCCTCTCCACGAGCTCCTGTCCAACCACCCCTCCACGGGCTACTGTTCATCCAGCCCTCCACTGTCTACTATTCATCATGCCCTCCACAGGGTGGTCCTGTTCATCCTGCCCTCCACGGGGTCCTGTTCATCCAGCCCCAACCGGCTCGATCTATCGGGGTCCTGTTCATCCAGAGGCAACACCATGGGGTCCTGTTCATCCACCCCACCGGGAACTGTTCATCCAAACCCCCTCAGCAATGCTCACTGTTCATCCAGAGGCAGCATCGATCGGCTTCAGTTAGCAGCAGTAGCGAAGGAATCGCTCGATCGGGTTTAGTTAACAGCCATCGATCGATCGCTCGGGTTCAGTAACGCATAGCCTGCAGTGCAATCGCTTGGGTTCAATTAGAGCCCAACGCCTCTCTCGGGTTCAGTTAGAGCCCAACGCCTCGCACCCACGCACGTGCGTGTATGAGAGAAACGCGCATCGCTCGGCCCCGACCAGCCACCGTAGCCAGGAACACCCCGATATTTTCCTCGCCCTTGCTTCTACCACGGTTTTTTCGTCATGGACGGCCCAAAGAATGTCATGCAGCTGCGTCTCCGACCCGCCCAGGGCGAAAAGCCCATTTTCTGTCATGATTTTTTGTCATAGAAGTAGGACCCCACCACATCTATGATGATACCGTGTTTTGTCAAAATTATTGTCATTGAAGTGTCATAAGTATGACAGAAAAAAATTCGTTCGGCCCAAAATGTCACGGACGTGTCTTTTTTTTGTAGTGTTACCCTTGTCATTCTAGGGATACGCTCTAAAACTGCAGCTTTCACACTTAACAGGGTACCGTCAAAATCCGTAGACAAGACGCCACATGAGATATGGACCGGGAAGAGTCCCGGTTTGTCTTTTCTAAAGATTTGGGGTTGTGAAGCATTTGTCAAGCGACTTATGTCAGACAAGCTTACACCCAAGTTGGATAAATGCATATTCGCGGGATATCCGACGGAAACCTTGGGATATAGCTTCTACAACCGGGAAGATAACAAAGTGTTTGTTGCTCGGAAGGGGGTTTTCCTTGAGAAATATTTTCTTAGTTGGGGGAAGGGAGGGCAGTGGGAGGACGGTCCGACTCGAAGAAATTCGAGTACCACTCGGGGACGGCTCGGCAGGTGATGAGATCATACCGGAGTCTGTCAGGGAACCCGTAGTGGAAGCGGCACCGGAACCACGGAGGTCGGAAAGATTGCATAGAGTGCATGATGTACTGTTCCTAGAAAGCGACGAGCCGGCCACGTATGCGGAAGCGATGGTGAGCCTGGATTCTAGGGCATGGCCAGAGGCCATGAGATTCGAGTTAAAGTCCATGGATGAGAATCAAGTCGGGGACTTGGTTGATCCGCCGCCTGGCCTAAAGGCCATTGGCTGCAAATGGGTCTTTAAGAAGAAAACCGATGTACATGGAAATGTTCAGATAAAAAAATCTTGGCTTGTCGCTAAAGGTTATGCACAAGGTCAAGGAATTGACTACGACGAGACTTAGTCGCCGGTAGCGATGCTGAAGTCGGTGAGGATCGTACTAGCTATACCTGCATATTTCGATTACGAGATATGGCAGATGGATGTCAAAATAGCTTTCCTTCACGGAAATTTAACTGAGGACGAGTATATGATATACCCCGAGGGTTTTGTCGATCCGACTAGCACTAGTAAAGTATGCAAGCTCAAGAGATCCATTTATGGGTTGAGGCAAGCATCTCGGAGTTGAAACATTCATTTTGATGAGGTTGTCACTGGTCTCAGTTTCATCAAAAGCGATGAGGACGTTTGTTTATACAAGCAGTTAAGTGGGAGCTCGATAGTGTTTTTGCTCTTGTATGTGGATGGCATACTACTAATCGGAAATGATGTTTCGATGTTGAACTCGGTCAAGGAATCATTGAATGGCAAGTTTTCAATGAAGCACCTTGGTGAGGCAGTTTACATTTTAGGCATCAAGATCTATAGAGATAGATCAAGGAGGTTGCTCGGCTTGAGCCAAAGCACGTACAAAGATAAAGTGTTGAAGCGGTTCAACATAAGTGAGGCCAAGAAAGGGTTCTTGCCTGTCTCACATGGTATAAGGCTAAGCGAGACTCAGAGTCCTTCGACATCTGATGAGCGAAACAGCATGAGTCGGATTACGTATGCCTCGGCAATTGGATCCATCATGTATGCCATGATATGTACATGGTCTGATGTTGCTTTTGCAATAAGCCTAACAAGTAGATACCAGGCCAACCCAGGTGAGAGTCACTGGGTAGCGGGAAAGACTATTTTGAAGTACCTGAAAAGGACTAAAGAGATGTTCCTAGTTTATGGAGGTGAGGAAGAGCTCGTCGTAAGGGGTTACGCCGATGCTAGTTTCCAAACCGACAGCGATGATTGTCGATCACAGTCCAGATTTGTGTACATAATGAATGGAGGAGCAGTGAGCTGGATGAGTTCCAAGCAAGATACGGTGTCCGATTCTACCATAGAAGCCGAATACATTGCGGCTTGTGAAGCTGCGAAGGAAGGTGTTTGGATCTGGAACTTTCTGGATGATCTTGGTATTTTCCCAGCATCGTAAAACCGTTGGACCTTTATTGTGATAATTCTGGTGCCATAGCACAAGCCAAGGAGCCGAGGAATCACCACAAGACCAGACACATAGATCGGAAATATCACCTGATACGAAAGATCGTAAAGAATGGTGATGTTGAGTTATGCAAAATTCACACGGATGCAAATGTTGCAGATCCGTTGACTAAGCCGCTTCCACAACTCAAGCATGAGGGGCACGTTAGAGCTATGGGCATTTGATGTCTATTTGATTGACTCTTCTGCAAGTGGGAGACTGTTGGAGATATGCCCTAGAGGCAATCATGTATGATGATATTTCCTATGTGTTTATGAATAAAGATAGTCTTTGGACATTATCAATGATGTGTATCAGCAAGTACGTGACTTGTGTGTGCGACTATGCATTGTATGATGACTGTCCTAAAAGGTCCCTATTTGAAAGGGCTGTGTGGACACGCACCTGACTAGACTAGCATATAACACGGTCGATGGCTTGGTCTCACTAGCCATGGATCATACGATGCTAACCGGATAATATGGACTCGGAAGGATCTGGTCGGATTCGATGTAGTCGGATCCGAGTTGAGATAAGGTCTGAGTCAGACACACCCAACTACGAGATGCAGCGTTATGTCATCTGTGAGTCTCTAGTACAACATATGTTCTATGCCCTAAGACCTAAGCTGGCGCATGTACTCGGGATGGTGACAGACTTGCTTTGGGCCAACCAAACGCTACTCCGTGACTGGGTAGTTACAAAGGTAGGTTTCAGGCTTGTCCAGACCTATGCTGCGAGACACATGGTCGGGCAAGATGGGATTTGCCCCTCCGATCAGGAGAGATATACTTTGGGCCCCTCATGTGATCCGACTAAGATAAGAATGGCCATGTGATTAGGATTATGAGATAATCTGGTTTATGGTCAGCATCAGTGGAACGAGAAAGAGGCTGGGATAGCACAAGGATGACAAACTTGCCTTGAGCCCGACGGCATATGTCGTGTGGCAAAGGGAACAGAAGTGTGATGTACGGGTTCGCCTAACCAGTTTCATCGGACACTTAGAGTCGGCACACTTTGCTAGAGGCCGCTACCGACTAGCCGAGTCGGATGTGGTCTGACTTGCGACCAAGTGAACGAGAACCTAAGGGGTCACGCGCTCAAGGGAAGGAACCCGTGAGGCCCGGTCCGACTCCACGAGTCAGAAGTGATCCTATTCGGATTCGGATCCAGGCAAACAAACTTTGGGCTTTAGGATCCGTGCGAGGCCTAAGTGTTGAGCCCACGATGGATGCCTATATAAAGTGGTGGTGCGGCACACTCATGCGGTTGATCGCTTTGGCGTTGTTACTAGGGTTTGCGTGTGTTGCGAATAGCCACCACCACTTTCCGCCGACTGTACGATCGAACCTAGCAGTGTGTCGCACGGTGTTCCTCCTGCAGGCGTGGATACTGTTAGAGGCGGTGCACCTGTGCCGCTCCGGCGAACTAGTACGTGGGATCCAACAACCGGCTATTCGAGGGAGATCGGACGAGGAGGAGATGATCCACGTGGATGCGCTGCCCCAACTCTTCTTCCGCTACACGACACTGTGCGTCTAGTGGTAATGATCTGTGATCCATCTCCCATAGCATGTTCTTGGTTGTTCTGCGTGTACGAAAATTTTATTTGTAGTCGACGCACCATACCGTAGAACCCCCAATAGCATCAGCCATGACCTCACGTTTAGCTTGAGTGCCAAAGGGAAGTAGTTTGCAAACACCTTCTCATCCCTGCCCCTGTGGCCTGGACAGCAATTATGTAAATGCTCAAGAACTCTGTCGGGTTCAACTTTCAATCGTATTTTTCTGGAAGCTCAGGCTTAAAGAAGCGGGTAGATGGCCGGCGGACTTGCCGCAGCTCACGAGTGAAGGCAGGGTACCCAACCTCGAAAGGTAAGTACCCGCCATCATGTGGCGCAAGTTCATCGATCTCTGGGCCATTGCGCTTGTCGGATTGACGGCACGTCTCCCGGCGTCGCTCTATGGTGACGTGCGCATCTTCCCTCCGCCGATCCTCCAGGACTTGCCACTGATCTCGGCATGCTCATGGATAATAAGAGGCCATTGAGGCCTCATAGGGTTCATGGTCAGGTTGCTCTTGTTGCTGCCTCTGGGTTTGCTGCCACGGAGGGGACTGCACTGCTACTGTGGCTCCTCCAACATGGTCAGCGGTCCAGGCTGTTGTTGTTGTTCGCGGGTACCGTGATGGCTCTATCTGCTGAGACTTTTTAGCTTCAGTGAAGCCGATCAAACTCTGAACGGTGGCCCTCCACTCATCCATTTGATTAGCTCCTGGCAGGAATCTTAGCAGGAGTTGGGCCCGCGCCATGGCTTCCGTAGCGATGCTTTGGATAGCTGATGAGGCAGACTACGATGTCGCTTGACTCCTGGTAGCACCAGCAGGGGTGTCACCGCGTTCTTGCCATCGTTGATCGGTCACCAAGGCAGTTGGGCGATGAGTAGGACGTGCCCAAGGATTGGAAACCCCGTTCGGCGCTCCGTCTTGTTCGCTTTTCTCCGGCAAGGAATGTGCCCAGTGGTCGTACCTATGGTAGGTACAGCTGGAGGATCGCGACTTGCGCCAGAGCGAGCGTCGTTGCTGCAGCTGCGCTCGCTAGCGCAGCTGGGAGGTTGAGACTAAACGTTCCCTCCACTCGTGGCTTGCAGGTTATGGCCATTGGGATGTTGTTGATGCTGCCCTCCCCTGTCGTCTCCTGCTCCAACTTCAACCACATGGGACACAAAGACGGCACCGCCTGTGCCGGTCGTCTCACCTGCGATACCCGCCTCACCCAACGCCGCCATGGCGCCTACGGTGTCTGCGGCGGTGTGCGAGGGGCCCTTCAAAGTGGAAGGATGAGTTGTGCGCCGGGCTTCTTCTTGGGCTCCATGGATGAAGACGATGGTGATGTTGATCGACGCCCTGTTTGTCGGCTTTCTGGGAACGGGGGTCCCCAGACATGCCTGCCTGCGGCCCACGGCGTGGCTCCACTCGCCGCCCAGTACGGCCCGTCTTCACCAACAAACGCTCAAGACCCTCGTGAGGGGCCAAGCCTCGCGAGGCAGATGACACAAGACCTCCTTGGGAGTAGCCTCACCAGACTGGCTCACGAGGGGCAGAGAGATCAAGGCAAGGCGAACCTCGCGAGGTTCCTACGATGTCAGCCGTGACGACCAAGGCCAGGCGGGCGCCAACGCACACAGTGTCCTCATTTCCTCTTTGGTTCTAAGGAGGCAAGCGCAGGCGAGGAGTACTGAGGCATCAGGCATAGGTATCCACATCGGTGCAACGAGACCAAGACTAGCCGGACGGCAGGATGGAAGTCACCATGGAGCCCAAGACGACGTCAACCACCACAGCCTTTGGCAGGCGAAGACCACCTTTAGTCAAGATAGCTTGTACTAGCTGTCCCCTTTCAAATTGGCCGTTGTTGGCTCCCTTCCCGCTCAATATTTGCGGAGAGGACCAGGGCATCTATAAATAGGACTAGCCACCATAGTAGGACGGGGGAGAACCAACCCGAACTGATTCAGATCCATCCTCACCCACACAAGTTCACCAAGCACAAGAACACCTCTCCTCAGGAGGCAGTTCTTACCCCTTGTACTGTTCATCCTCAGCCCAAGAGGCAATCCACCACACCACACTAGAGTAGGGTATTACACCACAACGGTGGCCCGAACCAGTATAAATGTTGTGTCGCTTGTGTTGCAAGTTCAACGAGCCAGGCTTTGAGATCGCGGCAAGGTTGAGGGCGTGATTAGCTAGGGGGAGATCTTCGTGCGCACCCCAGTGTTCGAACCTCAAGGGTTTTGCCGGAACCCGAAATCTGACATGTGGCGCGCCGGGTAGGGGCATGCCGAAGCTTTCCGTCCGTCGATCCGCGTCCTGTCGCTTCATCGCATCCATGGCGGACGCTCGCCGAGCTCGCGCTGAGCGCCGGGCCGCCCTCGCCACCCGCGTCTTTCAGACGGCTCCCGTCGGTGGGCCCACCCGTCGTTCGGGCCGGTGAACGAGCAGCAAGCGTCCTCGCTACACCCTTCTGTGCGGCGGGACGGCCGCACCGCCACTCCGTCGCTGACCCCGGCCGGCTTGTCGTCTCACGCTCGTCGCGCTCCCACGGACGTGCAGGCCGCGCTGTGCATGGCACGCGAACTCCTGCGCTACCACCCCATCGACGACCTCTACGAGGACTGGCTGGACCGCATCGCCGAGCTCGTCAGTGCCGTAGGGGGCTCCCTCGCGCCGTCCCTCTCGCTGCCTCGCCCTCTGCCAGCTGCGGGCGACGTGGCTTATGGAGCACCACCTCCACACCAAGACGGTGTCCTGGCGCCAAGGCGTGCGGCTCCTCGGCGCGACCCACAGCGTCGGGCGCCCGCGCGCGAAGAAGGAAGCTGCAAGAAGTTCCTCGTCCACAAGAAAACGCTCCTGCGCTCCCAGCACCACTACGACAAGACCGTGCGCCGTCTGCGGTGGCGGTGCGGGGACATCAAGGGTAGGCTCCACATTGGCAAAGGGTCCCGGTGGCCACCGCGGGCTGCCGCGCCTTCACTCCTGAGCTGCGTAGCGTCTCATGGCCGGGCAAGTTCAAGCCAGACCTGTCTCCTCGCTACGACGGCACCCCCGACCCTGCGGAGTTCCTGCAGCTCTACGAGCTGAGAATCGAGGCGGCCAACGGCGACGAAAAAGTCATGGCGAACTGGTTTCCCATGGCTCTCAAGGATGGTGCCCGCTCATGGCTCCTGAACCTGCCCCCAGGCTCCATCTCCTCCTGGAACGAGATGCGCGACCGCATCGTCGCCAACTTCCAGGGCACTCGCGACCGCCCCCGGGCCGCGGGTGACCTGCGCCGTGTGAAACAGCAGCCAGGAGAGACCCTCCAGAAGTACATCTAGCGCTTCAACAACATTCGCCTCAGGATCCCCAAGGTGACAGACGAGGCCATCATCTCCGCGTTTCCTGATGGCGTCCGCGACGTCAAGATGAAGGAGGAGCTCGCCACCCACAAGGAGTTGTGCACGTCCCTGGAGTTGTTCAACCTGGCGACCAAGTGCGCAAGAGTAGAGGAAGGGCGCCTTTTCCTTCTCGAGCTCCCAGCTGCCGACCTGGAGGAGAAGAAAGCCAAGGCCAAGGACGTGAAGCGCAAGGGAGTGGCCGTACTCGCGGCGGAGCCGCACACGAAGCGCGGCCGCGACCAGCTTGAGTCATCCAAGAGTAGCTGGCCGTTCCGCGCCTTCACAACGTTCACAGCCACAAGACCAATGATTGTCATGAGCTTAGGGCCATTCGAGATGGACGCCTTGGTCTCCTCCCCGAGCGCAACGACTGGGGCTACGGCCGAGGAGGAGGACGTGGCGGAGGACGCTGGGACGACCATGGCCCTCGCCCGGAGTGGCGCGACCGGCCTCGTGAGGACCGCTGGCAACATCAGCCTCGCGAGGGCACCTGGAGGGATCAGCCTCGCGAGGACCACCCCCAAGGCAACGCTGGTCTTCCTCCGCTACCGCCATCACCAAGAAGGAACGACGACCACCATCAGGATGAGGGGGCTGGGGGCTTCCAGGAGCCGAGGGCTATCGCCTGCATCCTGCGCGGAGCTCAAGCCCCAGCCTCTCAGCGAATCTTCAAGCAGTTTGCTCGCGAGGTGAACGCAATCCTCCCTAGGCTCGAGGCCACACGCCCACTTAGGTGGTCCAAGTGCGCCATCACTTTCAGTTCGGCATATCAGCTCAAGTGCGCGGCCACCGCTGGTGCTCTCCCGATGCTTTGCTCACCCGTCATCAGCAATGTACAAGTCACTAAGACCCTCATCGACGGCGGCGCAGGGCTCAATGTCCTATCCGCCGAGACGTTCGACAGCCTCCAAATGCCCTACGATCAGCTTCAGCCTACCAAGCCCTTCTCAGGAGTGACCGACGGTTCCATCACACCAATAGGGCAAGTCCGCCTCCCTGTCACCTTCGGATAGCACGACAACTACCGCACGAGCTCATCGACTTGGACGTCGCCCACATCCGTCTGCCATACAATGCCATCCTCGGGTATCCGGCCCTAGCCAAGTTCATGGGAGTGACGCACCACGGCTACAACGTCCTCAAGATGCCAGGAAGCGGCGGGATCATCACAGTCCCCTGCGAAGAAAGAGATGCGGTGTTCTCCCTCGAGCACGCCTTCCAAGCAGCATCAATCGAAGACCCCGACAGCAATGCAGCGCAGTACCCTCCTGAGGTCGTCCCCAAGAAGAAGAAGCAGCTACTCCGCTCAGGGCCTCAGGAGAGCGGCGCTGCAAGTGGAGCCACGTCAGGATCAGCGCCCGCACCTGGGGCGCCTCCCTCCCTCGCATAGGAAGGCGCGCCCGACGCCCTCCTCGGGCAGGGCCCGGGGCTCTCTTCTGGAGGGCCTCCGACCTTGCCAACATCACGAGGGAGGCGCTCGGGCACCACGTGGAGGCGTGCTTTGCAGCGCGTTTCCCTCAGGAGCACACCGGACGAGGAGCGCCCAGCGCTCAGGAGTTCACTGCCAAGACCACTCAGGAACTTCAGGATGCAAGAGACATGCGCGGCGACCGTCGCTCACCTGGTGCGGCTCCCCATCCCGGCGAGGATGGCGGGATGCGCGTCTACGTCGACATCCCAGGGCTCGACTAGGCCGCATCTCAGGAGCTTTCCTGGCCTTCGCGCGTGGGCCGCTGCGAGGGCCCGCCTCACAGCTACGTTCGCATGCCTTTTGGCCTGCCGAGCATGGCGTCCGCCTTCTAGTGCAACCCGCGGAGCATCCTGGCGGCTCAGGAGGCTAGGCACCACGCCGTCCTGGCGGAGATGGAGACGGTCCTCATGGAACCGCCTGGCCCCCAGAGCCTCCCGAGGCTCAGGGTCCTGGTGGCTCGTGAGGAGCAACCCCTTCGTCACACATCTGCAGCTGCCCAACATTCCTTCAACAATAGAACCAGGTGACATTTTCCAAGTTTATTTAGCTGGGAGCGCCCCTCGGGCTGCATCATTCCCAGGCTGTGTGGGTCCATCCCTGTGGCATGTATCCCTTTACATCTTGAGCTTACTTTGCTGGGAGCACCCCTCGGGCTGCATCATCCCCAAGCCGCTTGGGTCCAGCCCAGTGGCATGTATCGTTCTTGCATTTACCTGAGCTAGTTTGCCTCTCATGCATAATCTATCTATGGTTATCACCTGCTTGACTGTCACCCACCACGGGAGCCGTGCGCCGATCGTCTTTCTTCAGGGCCCTTCACGTGAGAGGGTTAGGCACGGCGTCTGTGCTCGGGCCCGTCCCTGCAGCGTCGATAAATCCAACGGTTGAGCTCTGTCTGGCGGGCCGGCCCCATTAACGTCACCTCCTGGGGTCGTTGGTGCTTGGCCTTCTCATGCGGTTACCTCAGGAGATTCGTTCGGCGCTGGGGGTGCATCTCTGCACGCCTCTCACCGTCAGCTCAAGCGGTGGGCGCAAGAAGTCAATGCCGTGGAGCCAGCGCTGGAGGCCCGGAAGCTGCTCAAATGGTCCCGTACGCCCATCATCTTTGACGAAGAGGATCATCCTAGTCGTACAACTTCGGTAGGATGCTTGCCGTTGTTGGTCTCCCCAACAATTCGCAACCTCAAGTTCACAAAGATGTTAGTGGATGGCGGGGCCGGGTTGAATCTGATTTCCCCAGCAGTTATCAGCAAGCTTCAGATAGCAGACGAAGAGCTAGAGGTTACTAGAAAGTTTCAAGGAGTTAATCCCGGCAGGAGTCATCCTAAGGGAAAGATCATGTTGCCGGTAACGTTTGGGGGAGAACTGAACTAGCGGACTGAGAGGATTGTGTTTGATGTGGTTGATCTCCCCCTGCCGTACAATGGGATTCTTGGACGCCCGGCTTTGGCTAAATTCATGGCGGCATTCCACTATGCCTACAACACCTTCAAGATGCCTGGGCCACTGGGAGTCATCACCATCCCATCAGATGAGCAGGATGCAATCATTTGTGTGGACAAGATGTACTGGGACGCGGTCGCAGTAGAGGCAGCGGCAGCAGCAGTTCCCGCCAAGGAAAGTAAAGGAAAGAAGAGGGATTGTAGGACCTCCGGCAAAGTGTCCGGGAAGCGTGCCCCCACCAAATGCACGACACCCATTGACGACGTGCCAGAGTGTTCCAACAGCAAGAGATCCAAGGTTGCTGCACCCCAAGTGAAGAAGGTCCCGGCGGGATGGCTGGCATTGATGGTACTTTCACTGTCACCGCCACCCTCGATGACAAATAGGAAAGCGCGCTCGTTGCCTTCCTGCGGGCGAATATCGATGTGTTTGCCTGGCAACCATCTGATATCCCCAATGTTCCCAGGGAGGTAATCGAGCACCACCTTGTTGTCTGCCCACATGCCCGACCTGTCAAGCAGAAAGTCCAGAAGCCGGCCCTGGAGAGGTAGCAGTTCATTGCGGAAGAGATCAAGAAACTTGAGGCAGCTGGTTGGCAAATCCAGTGGTAGTACGGAAGGCTAACGGGAAGTGGAGGCTTTGCATAGATTTCATAGATCTTAACAAGGCTTGCCCCAAGACCCGTTTCCCTTTCCGTGTATCGATCAGATTGTGGATTCCACTTCAGGTTGTGATTTTCTCTCCTTTCTGGATGCATACTCTGGGTATCACAAAATCTTCATGTCTATGGAAGATGAAGAGAAGACGTCATCCATCACCCCATGTGGTACCTACTGCTTTGTACGCATGCCATTTGGATTAAATGGTGTCGGGTCCGCCTTTGCAAGAGCAGTCCAGATTGGTTTTGAACCATAGCAACACAGAAACATAGAAGCCTATATGGATGACACTGTGGTCAAGACCAAGGATAGAGCCACCCTTATTTAGGATTTGGAGGAGACATTTGCTAATCTGCGCAACATCAATTTGAAGCTGCTTGGGTTCTTTGTATCCCATTGCGGGATTGAAGCCAATCCCGACAAGATCAAGGCTATCGAGCAGATCCAAGCGCCAAGGACAGTTAAGGATGTGAGGCGTCTGACATGATGTGTTGCCACGCTGAGCAGATTCATCTCCAAGTATGCCGAGCGCGCCCTGCCGTTCTTCAATATTTTGAAGAAGGCAGGGCCTATGAAGTGGACCCCGGAAGCAGATGCAACTTTGCAAGAGTTGAAGACCTATTTGTCCTCTGTGCCTACCTTGGTTGCTCCTAAACCCTAGGAGTCGTTGCTGCTGTACTTAGCGGCAACCAACCAAGTGGTTAGTGCAGCCTTGGTAGCACAGCGGGAGGTGGATGAGGCAGAGAGTGAGCAGAGGCCGGCAGAGTGAGAGAAGGATCAGGACAGCAGTGAGCATGACAGTGAGGGCAACCCCAAGGATGCTGCCAGGAAAAAAGTGGTGCAGCGCCGAGTGTACTTCGTCAGCTCCCTGTTACAGGGGGCTAGATCGAGGTACTCTAGCGTGCAAAAGTAGATCTTTGGTCTCATCATGGCCTCAAGGAAACTGCGGGACTACTTCCAAGCCCATGAGATCACGGTTATCACTCGTTTCCCGTTGCGAAGGATACTCCGAAACCCTGAGGCTACCGATAGAATAGTGGAGTGGGCTTTGGAGTTATCCAGCTTTGGTTTGAAGTTTGAGAGAACATCAACTATTCAGAGCAGGGCGTTGGTAGAGTTTATTGCAGAATGGACGCCAACCCGTGATGAGGAAATAACAGAGACAGTTATCCTCGGCAAGGAATCCCCCCAGGGATGTATTATGTATTTTGATGGTGCTTTTTCCCTGCAAGGTGCAGGAGCTGGCGTGCTTCTCGTCGCCACCTCCGGGGAGCACTTGAAGTACGTCGTCCAAATGCATTTCGCCCGCGAAAAAGCAACCAACAATACAACTGAGTATGAAGGGCTCCTTGCCGGGCTGAGGATTGCAATGGAATTGGGAATTAAGAAACTAATCATTTGTGGATATTCATAGCTTGTGGTGAGACAAATCAACAAGGATTACCAAAGTCTATTGATGGAGGCATACGTCAAGGATCTGAGGAGATTGGAGGAGCACTTTGACGGTGTGACACCCGGATAATTAAGCTACAGTGAAACTGTGCTAATGATGCCACGTCACCTCCGTTGCTGTTGCTAATCTCGCGTTAGTTCAAAACCGGTTCAAAAATCAAATTCAAAATATGGCAAACGATAAAAGTTTTCAAACATCAAAACTAAAATGTTTGGAGTGTGCCAAATAATGCCTAGGTATTGAAGGTGAAGAATTTTTTTTTACAGAATGCATAAATATTTTAAAATGAATTAAATCAGAAAAGGAAAATGAAAAAAAGTAAAAGAAAACAAAACAGACAAACAAAAAAAGAAGGACACCCCCCGACCAACTGGGCCAACAGGCCCAGCTGGCCGGCCCACCCACTTCCCCTTAACCCCCACTCCGCGGAACCCTAACCCTGACCGCACCACTCCTCCCCTCGCTCCCACGTTCGCCCCCTCCCCGATCCAGATCTGGATCGTGGAAGTGAACCGCCGACGTCGCCGCCTGGAGGACCACAACGCCGTCGCCACCATCACCTCCGACGCCGCCGCTCGGAGCTCCCCGTCCGTCTGCCTCCTCGAGAGCCCATCGTCCCCGTCCTCCTCCTCGAGCTCGAGCCCGCTGCCATTTTCCCCACGAATGCCGGTGAGGCTCCGGCCTCCCTCCCTCCCCCGTCCTCGTATGCGCACTCACCGCGCCAACGCCCGCACCCGCTCCCGCACGCGCCTGCACTCCGCCCCAGGCCACGCACCCGCATGCCCTGCGCGCGTTCACCGTCGCCCCGCTCGCACCCTCGCGTGCGGCGGTTGCTGCCTTGCCCTGCCGTTGCAAACTACTGCTGCTACTGCCGCCTTCCCCGATGTCCTTCCCGGCCGCGTTCGCAGACCCACGCGCCGCACACGCTGGCCCCTCCGCCTGCGCGCGTCGACCGCGTCCTTCCCCCTCGCAGTGCCCGCTCCATCACGCCGGCACCGGCGCCGCCCTGCTCTACTCCCCCGCGTCCCCGCGCTCGCCCGCGCGCACACCATCGCGCCCACGGCCGCGTGCCTCGCCAAGCGAAGTCCGTGGCCTCCCTCCCTTCTGCTGCTGCTGCTTGCCGCTGCTGGCCGCTCTCGCGTCCTACTACTGCTGCTGCGCGGCTGATGCTGCTGACCAGCACTGCCTCACTCGCCGGCATCGCAGCCGCCTTGCCCGACGGCCCTCGCATTGCCCCGCTCCCTCGCCTGCTTCCCGCCGTGGCCGCACCGGCTCCGCCCGACCACGCCCGCGCTAGGCCAGCGCACGCCGGCAGCCGTGCCCTAGCCGCCCAGCCCCGGCGCCGCCCCGCCGTGGCCTCGCCGCTGCCATCTCTGGCGCCCGGCACCCGTGCCGCTTCGGTACCCCCTCCGCGCCCGCTGGTCGTCGCCCGGGTCGGGAGCCTGCAATGCTCGTGTGCCCGTTAGGCCCCGTTGGGCCTATGACATATGAAAATATAATGGTGAAAAATGAAATGTAATATAAAAATATAATTAATGAACTTAATTAATCTGGTTTAATTAAACTAATTAAACTTAATTAACCTAAAATATCTAATTAAAACTAACTAATCTGTTAGTTAGGGTAATGTGTCTATGACAGACAGGACCCACCCATCAGTTGACTGGTCAACGGTCAACTTTGACTGCTGGCGTCATGCTGGCGTCATAAATGCTTTTTGATTTAAATTAATTCTGATAATTAAAGAAATGAATTAAAACTTTAAAAATTAATTATAAAATAAACCATATCTCGGTTGGAAAAACTGTGTACATGAAAGTTGCTCAGAACGACGAGACGAATCCGGATACGCAGCCCGTTCGTCCGCCACACATCCCTAGCATAGCAAACACGCAACTTTCCCCCTTCGGTTCATCTGTCCAAAAACGCGAAACACCGGGGATACTTTCCCGGTTGTTTCCCCCCTTCGTCGGTATCACCTCCTACCGCGTTAGGGCACACCTAGCACCGCTCATTGTCATGTCATGCATCGTCATGCTTATGTTTGCATTATATTTATTGTTCTTCCCCCTCTTCTCTCGTTAGACACCGAGACCGATGCCGCTGCTGCCCCGATCGACTACTGTGTTGACGACCCCTCCTTCTTGCCAGAGCAACCAGGCAAGCCCCCCTTGAACACCAGATATCGCATATTCCTTCTCTCTACTGCTTGCATTAGAGCAGTGTAGCATGTTACTGCTTTCGGTTAATCCTATTCTGCTGCATAGCCTATCATTGTTGCTACAGTTGTTACCCTTACCTGCAATCCTAAATGCTTAGTATAGGATGCTAGTATTCCATCAGTGGCCCTACACTCTTGTCCGTCTGCCATGCTATACTACTGGGCCGTGATCACTTCGGGAGGTGATCACAGGCATATGCTATATACTTTATACTGTTACATTACTTATGATATTGTTCGGAGATGGGGGCTGAAGGGGCAGGTGGCTCCATCCCGGTAGAGGTGGGCCTGGGTTCCCGACGGCCCCCGTCTGTTACTTTGTGGTGGAGCGACAGGGCAGGTTGAGACCACCTAGGAGAGAGGTGGGCCTGGCCCTGGTCGGTGTTCGTGGTTACTTCATAATAACACGCTTAACGAGATCTTGGTATTTCATCTGAGTTGGGTCGTTGACCTTATACGCACTAACCGCCACGTGGGGCAAGATATGGGCAACCGGCGTCGTGGTATCAGCCGAAGCTCATTTTGACGTCAATGACTGAGCAGCGCGCGCCGCATTGGACCGTAAGCCCGCGCTTGTATTAAGGGGGCTAGGTCTGCTTCCGGCCGCGTTCGCAACATGCAGGTGTGCAATGGGCGATGGGCCCAGACCCCTGCGCGCATAGGATTTAGACCGGCGTGCTGACCTCTCTGTTGAGCCTAGGTAGGGCTGCGACGTGTTGATCTCCCGAGGCTGGATATGACCCAGGAAAGTGTGCCCGGCCAGAGGGATCGAGCGTGTCGGGTAATGTGGTGCACCCCTGTAGGGAAGTTTATCTATTCGAATAGCCGTGATCTTCGGTAACAGGACGACTTGGAGTTGTACCTTGATCTTATGACAACTAGAACTGGATACTTAATAAAACACACCCTTCCAAGTGCCAGATGTAACCAAGTGATCGCTCTCACACAGGGCGACGAGGAGAGGATCGCCAGGTAGGATTATGCTATGCGATGATACTTGGTGAACTTACCATCTACTCTCTTCTACATGCTGCAAGATGGAGGCTGCCAAAAGCGTAGTCTTCGACAGGATTAGCTATCCCCTCTTATTCTGGCATTCTGCAGTTCAGTCCACCGATATTGCCCATTTACATAGATACCCATGCGTATGTAGTGTAGATCCTTGCTTGCGAGTACTTTGGATGAGTACTCACGGTTGCTTTTCTCCCTCTTTCCCCTTTCCTTTCTTCCTGGTTGTCGCAACCAGATGCTGGAGCCCAGGAGCTAGACGCCACCGTCGACGACGACCCCTACTACACCGAGGGTGCCTACTACTACGTGAAGGCCGTCGCCCACGACTAGGAGTAGTTTAGGAGGATCCCAGGCAGGAGGCATGCGCCTCTTTCGATCTGTATCCCAGTTTGTGTTAGCCTTCTTAAGGCAAACTTGTTTAACTTATGTCTGTACTAAAATATTGTTGCTTCCGCTGACTCGTCTATGATCGAGCACTTGTATTCGAGCCCTCGAGGCCCCTAGCTTGTATTATGATGCTTGTATGACTTTTTTTATTTTTAGAGTTGTGTTGTGATATCTTCCCGTGAGTCCCTGATCTTGATCGTACACGTTTGCGTGTATGATTAGTGTACGATTGAATCGGGGCGTCACAAGTTGGTATCAGAGCCGATTGCCTGTAGGAATCCCCCTTCCAACTCCTTTGTCGAAGTCGAGTCTAGTCAATTGCAATACTTTTACTAACATGGCTGTGTGGCTTATGGGCCCACGTCGCCATTGGGTGGTCTTAGGACCTTCTATTCCTCGTCTATACTCTGGGACTCTGATCTCTCTTCTATTCGGGTTAAATGAATTTTGCTAAAATCTAACAGTAGGATCCCGTGAGCACTTCACCCGGAGAGCACCTTATTACCGATGATCGTCTGCTGCACCAGAAGATTCCGAGGTTACTCTACGATGTTCTCCCGAGACACTTGTACCCACCGCCTTTGCAAACTAACTACCACTGTTATATCCTTATTGATTACTGCATACACCTTCCATTCTTACATTCAATCCCATTGATCTTGTTATTACAAGATGCCCCGAACTGCTCTCCGTTGTTCCGAGAATCCTTTGAGCTTACTGCCTTGGAAATCCTTGTCACCTGAATACCCCGACGGATAATTTTGTGCACCTATCGAGTATCCGCTCATCCTTAGTTGATTCATGTATTTCAGAAAAGTCTTCGTAATACCATTCGTTCTTCTGAAAATCCTCAACAGCCTATTGTTCTTGAATTTCTTGCTTGCTTACATTATGGTTAATCCCATAAGTCTAGTAATCTTATTGGCATCCTTTGTCACTATCATTTTGAGTCCATCGATTCAATATGCTGCGGATGCTCGCAATCCTCGGGATTTATCCTTCCGGCTCAGACGTCATTTTAACATGTGCTGGATCTCGACCAATCAAATCGCCATCGATTGTACCCCTAAGGCTATTCTACATATCCATCCCTAATCAGAGCATTGCTTTTGATCCCTTGTCATGGAATTCATAATTCCTTTGCAATTGAGCTTTGAGTTAGTTAGTTAGTTATTTCTTTAATCCAATGCCTTTGCATTCATTCTTCCTCTGATTGAGTAGCGATACTCATGTCAGCTCCGTTGTAGACCACAAGACCACTTGTTGGATAACTATCCGACAGTGTCATCCACATTCAAAATTCTTGTGAACCTTTCCTCGGATACATAATGCCTTTGGTAAATCGTATCCCCTGCTTTCTCAACCATGCTCTACTGTCGAGCTGGTATAATTTACTCCTGAAGTTTGTGTAATATGTTTCTAAGATGCCCCGATGGGTTGAACCTATGCTTTTCTTAATCTGTGTGAACCCGAAAAGTTCCATGGGTCATACTCTACTGGTGTTATGCCGGGTAAAATTTCAACACTAGAACCTCGTCGATAGTGAGAAGTGAATGAAAGATTATGCATTAGAGAAGTGGGAGTCGACCTTGAACCTTTGTGTTCATTCCCAAGGACACGATGTGGAACTTATCATGAAAGCTTCTTGCTAGAATATTTAGTCATTTGAATAAGTCTTCCGGTATCGTAAATTGGATCCCTTGTAGTTATGGTTCCAACCATACTAACCTTATTCAATATATCTGAAAGGAAACCATTCCATTGCCTCGTCTATTCTGACAAGATTAAAGTATCTGCTATCGCAAGTCAACGCTCCAATTCAGTTTCTATTCTGATTTGCTTTCGAGTATACCCTCTGGTATCTCAAGAATATCACAGAACTACATAACTTCTTATGAGTTCTTCATCAACTATTATTCTCGCCGATTCCAATCCACCCCGGGTTCCGAGTTAATAGTCACTCGAGAACACCGATAAATGAATTGATTCCGCACTCTGATTCCATAACTCTAAGTAATTTTTGTTGCTTACGAGTTAATAATCATTTATGTCATTCCTAGCCTGATCGACTATATCATTAGCGTGCTAAATTTTAACTATGCTACCTGGTCCTTCTTCCCGAAGCACAAATTTTGACGATGAGCTATGCTTACGTCCATTTTCCTCATCATATCATTTCACCTTGAACAGCAAGCTTGATTTCGAGTTTGTGTCGTACCCATGGTTCCAATAACCTTTTGCTTCATCATTCCTTTGACTTGGTGTCGTCACTGATTGATTAGATCTTTATGAAATCTCTCGACAAATGTGTCATGAGCATCATCAACCTTATGAGCTCTTCTAGGATATCAATCGAATTCATGATGAGAAATACTATCCTTGCCCTCGATGATTTGTCTTATCATCGGCCACTTTATTACCTTCCCTCCAACACAAACATGATCCTGTTTTGTGTTACACCTTGAGTTCCTTGCTATCCAGCGTTTGTTCTTCTTTACCTTGGAATATTACCATATTTTATGTCAAGTATGTCGTGAGAATTTCACCACCTCTTATGAATTATTGATGCAAGTGATGCTTCTCACCATCACCATTCTTTTCATGGCCCCCGTGTTCCAACCGGAATACCGACAAATGGACTGTGATGTGAAAAATTCAAAACTTCTAGCAACCCTATTGCTTGTAAGTTAATGAACGATAGTTACATTCTTTGTGTATTGGATATCGAATCACCCTTCTATCATTGATCTTGCTACCTAAGCCCATAATTCGGGTGCACCGTTCAACCAATGTTTAAATTGTGTATGTTTTCCTCGAGCATACATCATTATCATTCGATCTGACAAATGTTATCTCCTTGTTCACATAATTGAGGGCATCCATCTTTTTGGAAATCACAATGAATTGTCACTGAGTCCATCAACGACCTCCTCATCCTCTTCTTGGTTTTAATGATGGACTCTTGTTTCGGAACTTGCTTCCATTGTTCATTTCCCGAGAATCTACAATGTCATCTCGTCAATTTGTGTCTCACCTTTTTCTTCTCAGGCATCCTGAGTCTGAGGTATCCTGACACCAATCAGATCTGAATCTCGGTCAGATATGATGGTTGGAACATATTTCCAAGAGTTATAAACATTGGTCTTTATATGGCTTGGTAAGGTGATGTCATGCCTAGCACACCTGGCTGGATGACCCATTGTTATAGTTCTTCCTTTTTTTAGCAAGGTTAGCCATTCTTCCATAAGAAAATGGTAAGACTTATTCTATGAGTTGTTCCTGATGGATCCCTTGTGTATCCAAAATCTGACCTTTGCTTCAAGACCATGTCAATGCTATCTTGAAGCATGTCTATGGTATTCTGATTTTCAACAAGAACATTTGAAGCCCAATGCTAAATGTTTCCTGCTCAATTATCCAAACACCATTGTATGGGTAATGTCATGAAATTTCTCTCCCCTTACCGAAATGGTTTTCTGCTTTCTATCCTGTCATGGATATCATGCTCTACTTGTCCTTGGGAAGGATATACCCTTGAAATATGCGTTTAAACACATTTCCTTTCCATTGTTCTTTTGAATATGATAATCATATTTTCCTTTCCATTGGTTGGTTTAATGTTTCTTGTGATCTATATGATCTAAGCAATAATATTCTCCAGCTTATGTAAACACCTCGGTGTACAATTCTGTCAGCAAGACCCTGTTACTAAGTTGATAACATTTCGGCAGCCACCGATGGACGAGAACTTTGCCTATTGGTCCGCCTCGTTCAATGAGCAGGAATATGGTTCTCTTCGTCCCTCGCCCTTGGTACCGACGTTGTTGGCGACATAACTGACAGACTATTTTCTGACATGCCTCGCTATCATGACCATGCAAGATGACATCACCCTCCCTATTTTTAACCCACATGGTGGGCCCATAACCCACAGTTCCACAGGATCGAAACATGACTCTCCTATACACCCCCGGTTTCCAAAGTTAATTCCTCGCACTTGGCCTCGTATGTGATTCACAACCACCTTCCAAGAGATCATCAATTCTGGTTTCAGACACAATACTTATTCCCATTGCTTTGAACCCCTTTTCACGCCCTGTTTCACGCATCAAACGATTGCCTGCCCGCTCGAAACTTCCCATGATACCTCCTTACTTTTCTCTCAATATTTTCGTAAGTTTCAATTCGAGAGTTACTTCCGCCACCTTCCTCGATATTATCGAACAGATAGTCGACCTTGCAGAGGTCTGTTCTCCCGGAATGCCCACCCTTTATTCTTTCGTAAGTACGATGGAATTCCTGAAGAAAGGACGCCGACTTCATCATGATGACCTAAAGCAGAGAAATGAAGACATCAATGTATTGGACCAGCCTCTTCGAGAAGAGCAAGCCAGGATGAGAAGACCCGCTAGATTCCTTACCAAACCTTCCCCCCTTTCACTACCTCTTAAATCTCGGGACGAGATTTCTTGTAGTGGAGGAGAATTGTGACACCCGGATAATTAAGCTACAGTGAAACTCTACTAATGATGCCACGTCACCTCCGTTGCTGTTGCTAATCTCGCATTAGTTCAAAACCGGTTCAAAAATCAAATTCAAAATATGGCAAACGATAAAAGTTTTTCAAACATCAAAACTAAAATGTTCGGAGTGTGCCAAATAATGCCTAGGTATTTAAGGTGAAGGAAACACATTTTTACAGAATGCATAATTTTTTTAAATTAAATTAAAACAGAAAAGGAAAATGAAAAAAAAAAGTAAAAGAAAACAAAACAAACAAACAAACAAAAAAAGAAGGACACCCCCGACCAACTGGGCCAACAGGCTAACAAACAAAAAAAGAAGGACACCCCCCCGACCAACTGGGCCAACAGACCCAGTTGGCCGCCCACGTGGCCCAGCCGGCCGGCCCACCCACTTCCCCTTAACCCCCACTACGCGGAACCCTAACCCTGACCGCACCACTTCCCCCCCCCCCTCGCTCCCACGTTCGCCCCTCCCAGATCCAGATCTGGATCGTGGAAGCGAACCGCCGACGTCGCCGCCTGGAGGATCACAATGCCGTCGCTCGGAGCTCCCCGTCCGTCTGCCTCCTCGACAGCCCGTCGTCCCCGTCCTCCTCCTCGAGCTCGAGCCCGCTGCCATTTTCCCCACGAACGCCGGTGAGGCTCCGGCCTCCCTCCCTCTCTCCCCTGTCCCCTTTGGCGCGGTCACCACGCCAATGCCCGCACCCGCTCCCGCACGCGCCTGCACTCCACCCCAGGCCATGCACCCGCATGCCCTGCGCGCGTTCACCGTCGCCCCGCTCGCACCCTCGCGTGCTGCGGTTGCTGCCTTGCCCTGCCGCTGCAAACTGCTGCTGCTACCGCCGCCTTCCCCGATGTCCTTGCCGGCCGCGTTCGCAGACCCGCGCGCCGCCCACGCTGGCCCCTACGCCTGCGCGCGTCGACCGCGTCCTTCCCCCTCCCAGTGCCCGCTCCATCACGCCGGCGCTGGCGCCGCCCCGCTCTGCTCCCCCGCATCCCCGCGCTCGCCCGCGCGCACACCTTCGCGCCCACGGCCGCGCGCCTCGCCAAGCGCAGTCCGCGGCCTCCCTCCCTTCTGATGTTGCTCCTTGCCGCTGCTGGCCTCTCCCGCGTCCTACTGCTGCTGCTGCGCGGCTGATGCTGCTGACCACCACCGCCTTGCTCGTCGGCATCGCAGCCGCCTTGCCCGCCGTCCCTCGCATCGCCCCGCTCCCTTGCCCGCTTCCCGCCGTGGCCGCCCCGGCTCCGCTCGACCGCGCCCGCGCTAGACCAGCGCGCGCCGGCAGCCGCGCCCTAGCCGCCCAGCCCCGGCGCTGCCCCGCAGTGGCCTCGCCGCTACCATCTCCAGCGCCCGGCCCCCGCGCCGCTTCGGTACCCCCTCCGCGCCCGCTGGTCGTCGCCCGGGTCGGGCACCTGCAACGCCCGTGCGCCCGTTAGGCCCCGTTGGGCCTATGACATATGGGCCACAGCGCCCTGGAAAATAAATTTAAAAAAGGTGAAAAACAAAATGTAATATAAAAATATAATTAACTTAATTAATCTTGTTTAATTAAACTAATTAAACTTAATTATCCTAAGTATCTGATTGAAACTAACTAATCTGTTAGTTAGGGTAATGTGTCTATGACACACGGGACCCACCAATCAGTTGACTGGTCAACGGTCAACTTTGACCGCTGGCGTCATGCTGACGTCATGATGACGTCATAAATGTTTTTTGATTTAAATTAATTCTGATAATTAAAGAAATGAATTAAAACTTCAAAAATTAATATAAAGTAAACCATAGCTCGGTTGGAAAAACTTTGTACATGAAAGTTGCTCAGAACGACGAGACGAATCCGGATACGCAGCCCGTTCGTCCGCCATACATCCCTAGCATAGCAAACATGCAACTTCCCCCCTTCGGTCATCTGTCCGAAAACACGAAACACCGGGGATACTTTCCCGGTTGTTTCCCCCCTTCGTCGGTATGACCTCCTACCGCGTTAGGGCACACCTAGCACCGCTCATTGTCATGTCATGCGTTGTCATGCTTATGTTTGCATTATATTTATTGTTCTTCCCCCTCTTCTCCCGTTAGACACCGAGACCGACACCGGTGCTGCCCCGATCGACTACTGTGTTGACGACCCCTCCTTCTTGCCAGAGCAACTAGGCAAGCCCCCCCCTTGATCACCAGATATCGCCTATTCCTTCTCTCTACTGCTTGCATTAGAGCAGTGTAGCATGTTACTGCTTTCGGTTAATCCTATTCTGCTGCATAGCCTGTCATTGTTGCTACAGTTGTTACCCTTACCTGCAATCCTAAATGCTTAGTATAGGATGCTAGTATTCCATCAGTGGCCCTACACAATTGTCCGCCTGCCATGCTATACTACTGGGCCGTGATCACTTCGGGAGGTGATCACGGGCATATGCTATATACTTTATACTGTTACATTACTTATGATACTGTTCGGAGATGGGGGCTGAAGGGGCTGGTGGCTCCATCCCGGTAGAGGTGGGCCTGGGTTCCCGACGGCCCCAGACTGTTACTTTGTGGCGGAGCGACAGGGCAGGTTGAGACCACCTAGGAGAGAGGTGGGCCTGGCCCTGGTCGGTGTCCGCGGTTACTTCATAATAACACGCTTAACGAGATCTTGGTATTTCATCTGAGTTGGGTCGTTGACCTTATACGCACCAACTACCACGTGGGAGAAGATATGGGCAACCGGCGTAGTGGTATCAGCCGAAGCTCTTTTTGACGTCAGCGACTGAGCGGCGCGCGCCACATTGGACCGTAAGCCCGCGTTTGTATTAAGGGGGCTAGGTCTGCTTCCGGCCGCGTTCGCAATGTGCAGGTTGTCAATGGGTGATGGGCCCAGACCCTTGCGCACATAGGATTTAGACCGGCGTGCTAACCTCCCTGTTGAGCCTAGGTAGGGCTGCCACGTGTTGATCTCCAGAGGCCGGACATGACCCAGGAAATTGTGCCCGGCCAGAGGGATCGAGCATGTCGGGTAATGTGGTGCACCCCTGCAGGGAAGTTTATCTATTCGAATAGCCGTGATCTTCGGTAACAGGACGACTTGGAGTTGTACCTTGACCTTATGACAACTAGAACCGGATACTTAATAAAACACACCCTTCCAAGTGCCAGATATAACCCGGAGATCGCTCTCACACAGGGTGACGAGGAGAGGATTGTCGGGTACGATTATGCTATGCGATGATACTTGGTGAACTTACCATCTACTCTCTTCTACATGCTGCAAGATGGAGGCTGCCAGAAGCGTAGTCTTCAATAGAATTAGCTATCCCCTCTTATTCTGGCATTTCTGCAGTTCAGTCCATCGATATTGCCCATTTACACAGATACCCATGTGTATGTAGTGTAGATCCTTGCTTGCGAGTACTCTGGATGAGTACTCACGGTTGCTTTTCTCCCTCTTTCCCCTTTCCTTTCTTCCTGGTTGTCGCAACCAGATGCTGGAGCCCAGGAGCTAGATGCCACCATCGACGACGACCCCTACTACACCGGGGGTGCCTACTACTACTCTTTATCATACTAACCTATCTCACGAAGTTCCGTTAAGTTTTGTGTGATTGAAGTTTTCATGCTTTGGGTGAGATATCGATATGAGGAGAATAAGGAGTGGAAAGACCCTAAGCTTGGGGATGCCCAAGGCACCCAAAGGTAATATTCAAGGAAGACTCAAGCGCCTAAGCTTGTGGATGCTCCAGAAGGCATCCCCTCTTTCGTCTGCAAAACTATCGGTATACCTTACTCGGAGCTATATTTTTATTCGTCACATGATATGTGTGTTGCTTGGAGCATATTTTCAATTTTACTTGTTGTTTGAATAAAATCATTGGATCTGAAATCTTGAATGAAAAATAATCCTCCCGTGGCTAGTTAATTATTTGACTACTCAGTGTCCTTCACTTATATCTTTTGGAGTAGTTTGTCATTTACTCACATGCTTCACGTATATCCTGTGAGTAAATGGTTGAATGAATTGAATGTCATAAATCTGAATTTATATACGTTTCATATGCTTATAACATGGGGAGTAATGACTTCACACACAATAAGTATAGGTAGTAAACTTATTGAAAGTTAGCAAACACAGAATTGGTCACTTGAACAATTCATGAAAGAATATTGAAGGAAGAGAGATTTCACATATAAATATACTATCTTGGACATGTTTTCTAATTGTGAGCACTCATTAAAATATGACATGCTAAAAAGTTGATGTTGGACAAGGAAGACAACTTAATGGGTTATGTTTTCCTATATCTGAAATGTTATATTGTCTTGGATCATCCAACATGTTGAGCTTTCCTTTCCCTCTCATGCTAGCCAAATTCTTTGCACCAAGTAGAGATACTACTTGTGCTTCCAAACATTCCTTAAACCAGTTTTGCCATGAGAGTCCACCATACCTACCTATGGATGAGTAAGATCCTTCAAGTAAGTTGTCATCGGTGCATGCAATAAAAATTGCTCTCTAAATATGTATGATCTATTAGTGCGAACAAAATAAGCTTTATACGAACTTGTGATAGGGAAGAAATAAAAGCGACGGACTGCATACTAAAGGTCTTTATCACAAGCAGCAATATAAAGTGACATTCTTTTGCATTAAGATTTTGTGCATCCAACCATAAAAGCGCATGACAACCTTTGCTTCCCTCTGCGAAGGGCCTATCTTTTACTTTTATCTTCTACCCTTATACAAGAGTCATGGTGATCATCACCTTTCGTTTTTACACTTTTTCCTTTGGCAAGCACTTTGTGTTGGAGCAATCCGGATATATATATATCCACTTGGATGTAGGTTTTCATAAAGTATTATTGTTAAAATTGCCCTTGAGGTAAAAGGTTGGGAGGCGAAACTATAAGCCCCTATCTTTCTCTGTGTCCGATTAAAACTTTGAACCCACAAATATCACATGAGTGTTAGCAATTGTGAAAGATTAAATGATAGTTGAGTATGTGGAGATTGCTGAATCAAAGCTCTTACATAGACTCTTCCCGAGAATAAGATAAATTGCAATTGTTTGATGACTATGAGCACGGTTTGTTAGTTTTCAAGAAAGTTTATGATCTATACTTTAACATGTGAATAGCTTGTTACTTGATCATGAGAAGCTACTGTTATGATATATAATGATGCTAGAAAAAGTGATTGGAACTATCATTGATCAAACTTATGCACTTGCTAGCATTCACACTTCATAAATTATTTCTTTTATCATTTACCTACTCGAGGACGAGGAGGAATTAAGCTTGGGGATGCCGATACGTCTCCAACGTATCTATAATTTATGAAGTATTCATGCCATGTTTACAATAGTTTTATATGATCTTTTATGATTTGATTAGAACTAACCCGGACTGACGCTATTTTCTGCAGAACTACCGTGGTGTTGTTTTTGTGTGGAAATAAAAGTTCTCGGAATGCACTGAAAATCAACAGAGAATTTTTCTGGAAAATATAAAAAATACTGGAACGGAGAGTTACCGCAGGGGAGGCCCGTGGGCCCCACGAGAGTGGAGGGCGCGCCCCTATGCCTTGTGGACTTCCCGTGGGGCCCCTGACTTGTTCTCGATGCCAACCTCTCCTATAAATACCCAAACCTCTAGAAAATAACCTAGATCGGATGTTCCACCGCCGCAAGCCTCTGTAGCCACGAGAAATCAATCTAGGACCTCTCTGGCACCCTGCCGGAGAGGGCCATCATCACCGGAGGCCATGGAGGATCCCGGAGGGCCCATCATCGCCATGAAGGCCAAGGACCAGAGGGAGAACCTCTTCCCATCTAGGGGGGAGGCCATGGAGGAGGAAGCACAAGGGGGAGAATCTCTCCTCCTCTCTCTCTCTCTCGGTGGCACCGGAGTGCCATCGGGAGGGGAATCATCGCCGCGGTGATCATCTTCATCAACATCACCATCCTCATCTATTTTACGAGGTCCACTCTCCTGCACCCCGCTGTAATCCCTACTTGAACATGGTGCTTTATGCCACATATTATGATCCAATGATGTGTTTCCATCCTATGATGTTTTGAGTAGATTTCCTTTGTCTATGGGTTGATTGATGATCTAGATTGGTATGAGTTGTATGTTTTATTTCGGTACTGTCCTATTGTGCCCTCCGTGTCGCGCAAGCGTGAGGGATTCCCGCTGTAGGGTGTTGCAATTCGTTCATGATTCTCTTATAGTGGGTTGCTTGAGTGACATAAGCATAAACCCGAGTAAGGGGGTTGTTACGTATGGGATAAAGGGGATATGATATGTTAATGCTATGGTTGGGTTTTACCTTAATGATCTTTATGCTTGCTAGAGTTCCAATCATAAGTTCATATGATCCGAGAAGAGAAAGTATGTTAGCTTATGCCTCTCCCTCATATGAAATTGCAATGACGAGTACCGGTCTTGTTAACAATTGCCTAGGATAATTCCGCACACCGGCCCATCATTATTCCACACTCGCTATTTATAATATTTAGTAATATATTCTAACTTTATGATAACAGCACCTACTTTTATGTTTTAGCTCTCCGATACCATGCAAAGTTATCCTCTTCATAGGCACGACGTAGTTTTATTTGTCGTTTCTAGTCGGAAGCAAACGTTCAGTGTACGTAGAGTCGTATCAGTGGCAGATAGGACTTGACGGAATATTGATCTTACCTTTAGCTCCTTGTTGGTTCGACACTCCATACTTATCACTTCCACCATTGGGAATTGCTACGATGATTCCCTGCACTTGGGGATTATCACACGCCGGAGCGGTATTTCGACGATGTCCTGGAAGGATCCCGCATTGTAGAGGGCCAGTGTTCGAAGGACATTATTTTTGAATGAATGTATCCATGTGACCCGAACTTGTATTATGAAACAAGGCTTATGTATGATCTGTTGCTTGTTTTACCTTAACATGTTTCCTCCTATGCGGCTATTTATGGTATCTGAGAGTTGGCCAGTCGTCGGCTTTAGCCCCAACGTAGGTAGTACGAGGGAGTTCGGGATAGCATCTTAACATACTTGATCCAACGGCTTGGTCCTTGAAGGAGGTGTTAGTGCGGCGAACCAGGCAAGAGGACTATGTGGCTTTATCACTCTCACTTAGCCATAGGAGTTTGACAATGGGAGTGTAGGCGCAGCCCCTAGTATTATTTGATTATCCGAACTTGGGTGTTCTAGATGCCTGACCGGGCGAAGGCCGGTCTATCGCGTAATGTGGAAAAAATCGCAAAATATTTATACTTAGTCACCGAATAGCTGACCAGCTCTCGCCGTACCATGACAGTCAGTTTTTGGCTTCCTCTACTGAGCTGTTTATCCGGATGAACCAGAAACACAATCGCAGTAGTTCTCCCTTTACTACTTAGCCGAACAACCGGAACGTAAGGCAGTAACCACAGGAGCCAGGCAACCCAACTATTGACCAAAGACATGATTCGGAGCCGATGCATATAATGCTATATTCGGGACGCCGAATTGTACTGTAAAAGTGTTCGGACTTATTTTATGTTTAAGAAATGTACGTGGCTCAGTAGAGCCCCTGGCGATTTAAGTCATACCGAGGTGTACATGACAATCGGATGAAAAACAAGGAAATGAAGATTGAGAAATAAGCCAGGACCGTATAGGTTGGGCTAGAAATTGTTTCCATCATAGTCTGATTGATACGTCAAAACGTATTTGTACAAATAATGCGATAAGCAACAAGGCTATTTTACATGCCGAGCACAAGGGAAAGCTGTGTATGGGTCCTGAAAACGGACGAGGTGATCTTTAAAGACCCTTTAGATACTCTGCCACGCGTCTATGCTGCTTTTCTCCTTGGTGTACTATCCTTCGAAAGGATCAACGATCGGGTTTTCATGATGGGCCCAGAGAAGGGCCCTTGGTACCGTCGAAGAGGTGATGTGGGTTGTAATGAACCTGGAAAAATAAAAATAAGATAAAAAAGAAATATAAGTGTTCGGATAGGGTCTAGCCGTATTGTGGACTTTATCTTTATTATGCCTCCATCTTTGCCCATGGTATCTTTAGTGCGTAGTTATGTACGCGTGGTACATATGCCGTAATTCAGTTGGGGCTGAGTCAGAGGCCGAATTGCTAATCGAGCTCCTGACGAGCTGGACTGTTGTGCTGCGGGGTAGTCCGGACTCGTTTGATAGTGTCCGGGGGCTTGGCCGCCGTTGTAGTATTTGGCTTGATAAGGCCGCCCTGTACTTCCGCTGCCAGGGCCGCGGTGTGCTCCTCAGTACGGAGGGAGCATTCCATGTTTCCATTAACTGTTATAACACCGCGTGGTCCGGGCATCTTGAGTTTGAGATAGGCACAGTGTGGGACCGCATTGAAGCAAGCAAACGCGGTTCGTTCGAGTAGTGCATGGTAGCCACTGTGGAAGGGGAGGATGTCGAAGATCAAGTCTTCGTTTCGGAAGTTGTCTGGCGAACTGAAGACGACCTCTAGTGTGATTGAGCCCGTGCAGCGGGCCTCTACACCAGGTATTACTCATTTAAAGGTAGTTTTGTTGGGTTTGATTCTTGACGGATCAATACCCATTTTGCGGACTGTGTCCTGATAGAGCAGGTTAAGGCTGCTGCCGCCGTCTAAGAGGACCCGCGTAAGGTGGAATCCATCAATAATTGGGTCGAGGACCAGTGCGGCCGAACCGCCATGACAGATCCTAGTCGGATGGTCTCTGCGATCGAAAGTGATCGGACAGGCTGACCATGGGTTGAATTCTGGGGCGACTGGCTCTATCGCATAGACGTCCCTTAACACGCACTTGTGCTCCCGCTTGGGGATGTGAGTAAACTATATCATATTCACCATTTTGATCTCGGGGGGGGGGGGGATTTCTTCTGTCCCCCTGTGTTCGGTGGACGAGGCTCCTCGTCATCATCCTTGCTGGGCGACCCTTTCGCCTTATGTTCGGTATTTAACTTACTGGCATGTTTGAAGACCCAACAACTTTTGTTTGGTATGGTTGGCAGGCTTGTCGGGGGTGCTGCGAATTTGGCAGGGTCGATCGAGTATTCGGTCCAAGCTGGATGAACCGTCTCTGTCTGTTTTGAATGGCTTCTTCCGCTGATTGGACTTGGAGCCACTGAATCCGGCATTGACCGCCGTGTCTTCGGTATTGTCATTGTTGCTTCAACGCTTGTATTTGTTGCGTCGGGGACTGTCGTTGCTATTCCTGGCTTCGGAAGTGCTAGGGTTGCTTGTACTGTTACTGCTACGGGCTAGCCAGCTATCTTCGCCCATGCGAAAGCGGGTCATGAGTGCTGTAAGGGCTGCCGTGGACTTCAGCTTTTCTTGGCCGAGGTGTCGGGCGAGCCATTCGTCGAGAATGCTGTGTTTAAAGGCCGCTAGGGCTTCGGCGTCCGGATAGTCGACAATCTGGTTCTTTTTAAATAGGAACTTGGTCCAGAATTTTCTGGCTGACTCTCCGGGCTGCTGGACAATATGACTGAGGTCATCAGCGTCTGGAGGCCGGATATAAGTGCCTTGGAAGTTGTCTCTACAGGCATGTTCCAAGTCTTCCCAGCTGCTGATAGAGTTTTCTAAGAGGCTGTTTAACCAGTGTCAAGCTTCTCCCTTAAGTTTTAGGGGAAGGAATTTTATGGCGTGTAGATCATCACCGCGAGCCATGTGAATGTGGAGAAGAAAATCTTCAATCCATACTGCGGGATCTGTTGTGCCATCGTATGATTCAATATTCACGGGTTTAAACCCTTCTGGGAACTGGTGCTCCATTACCTCATCGGTGAAGCATAGGGGGTGTGTGGCGCCTCTGTATCGGGCTACATCTCGACGCAGTTCGGATGAAGTTCATATGCGATTTTCAGCCCGGGTGTAATTGTGCTTCTCGCGCCAGGCCTGATAGCCGTCTTCTCGTACTAGGGCACGCCCCCGGGATCCGTAGATTGATCGGGTCTGACAGGTTTTGTTGTCCAGGTCTTATCATAGGTCGTAGGTGTATCCTGCAGCTGACGTCTCTCTGCCTCGACGGCGGGGTGGTGCGGGCTGGTGTTCGACTTGAGTCGCCGCTCTATCTCGGCCACGTGGTGGTCGGTCATGTCCGTCATCAGCATTACGTGCTGGTGGTATGGGCTCCAACACCTCATCGTCGAATTGGGATAGCATGTTGCGCTTTGGGTAACTCTTGGTTGGGCATTCAAGGTCTTATTCCTCGGCGGCCAGGACATTAGTCCATCTATCATTGAGCAGATCCTGGTCAGCTTGAAGCTGCTGCTGCTCTTGTTCAGTCTTCTTGCAGTGGCTATTAGCCCACTCTTAAAGCGCTCTTGTTCGAGGGTTTCCTTTGGCACGATGAAATCTTCGTCGCCGAGGCTTACATCGTCTTCGGAGAGTGGTAGATAGTTGCTATCCTCCGAGTCCTCGTTCCCTGCTGGCTCGTCAGGGTCAACTTGCCCGTCCTCCCGATCATCCTATTTGAATGTTGGTTCGATGGGAGCTTCTTGGTCTTCGGCGTTCTCTAGAATATTATTGTCTCCGGTGCCGGTATTGATATCTTTTCCACGACGCGATTTAGAGTGGCGTCGCTGACGTCGACGCTTTGGTGGTATCTCAGGAGGTTCGTCCTCGACTGGATCCTTCTCATCATCGTCGTCGCCTTCTTTAGGTGTGTCCACCATGTACACGTCATATCAGGAAGTGGCCGTCCAGCGTCCGGTGAACGGTGGGATTTGGGCCTGCTCATCTCCGGCATTGTCGTCCATACCGTTGATGTCTTCGGAGGCGTAATCGAGCATGTCGGTTAGATCCTCGACAGTGGCTATGAAGTGGGTGGTGGGTGGGAAATAAATTCCCTGCTTTCAGCCCCTAGCATGGGTTGGGCGTAGTACGTCAGCAATTCATCTGCAATAGCAAGGGATCGCATTAAGTCCAGGGCCTCGCTTAGAGGCGAGGGTTGGACGGGGAGAGAAGAGCTTTTGGCGCTGGGTGAGGAAAGGTCCCTCCGGGTCGCGCCCGCTTGCCGTAGTCCTCAAAAGTCCATAATTAGGATCCGGGGACGAGTCCAGCCCCCCCAGTGATGAGGGGAGCCCGGCTAAGCTCCAGGTCTGCCGATGACACAGTCCTATCTAGATCTGAGGTAATGAGCTCCGTAATTGTGGAGAGTCCGGTGGGGTCTACGCTCCCATCTTCGGACCCAATAGTCTACTCTGGATCTAAGGCCAGAGCGGTGGTCGGCGTTGCGAACCCCTCGAAGATCAAGTCTCCTCGGATATCAGCGACGTAGCTCAGATTTTCAAAACTAATTTGATGACCAGGGGCACAACTGTCGATCTGCTCCAGGTGGCCAATCGTATTGGCCCGAAGTGCGAAGCCGCCGAATACGAAAATTTGGCCGGGGAGAAAAGTCTCCTTCACGGCAGCATTATTGTAGATGATCGATGGAGCCATCGAGCCTTTCGACGACGGCACAGTGGAACTCTCAATGAAAGCACCAATGTCGGTGTCAAAACCGGCAGATCTCAGGTAGGGGGTCCCGAACTGAGCGTCTGAGGATCGAAGGTAACAGGAGACAGGGACACAATGTTTACCCAGGTTCAGGACCTCTTAATGGAGGTAATACCCTACTTCCTGCTTGATTGACTTTGATGAATATGGGGGTTACAAGAGTTGATCTACCTCGAGATTGTAATGGCTAAACCCTAGATGTCGAGGCTGTATGATTATGATTGCCTCTACGGACTGAACCCACCGGTTTATATAGACACCGGTGTCGGTGTCAAAACCGGCGGATCTCGGGTAAGGGGTCCCGAACTGTGCGTCTAAGGTCGATGGTAACAGGAGACAGGGGACACGATGTTTACCCAGGTTCGGGCCCTCCTGATGGAGGTAATACCCTACTTCCTGCTTGATTGATCTTGATGAATATGAGGATTACAAGAGTTGATCTACCACGAGATCATAATGGCTAAACCCTAGATTTCTAGCCTGTATGATTATGATTGCCTCTACGGACTAACTCCTCTAGTTTATATAGACATCGGAGGGGCCTAGGGTTGTACAGAGTCAGTTTTCAAAGGAAGGAATATTCATATCCAAACGCCAAGCTTGACATCCATGCAAAGGAGAGTCCCATCCGGACACGGGAGGAAGTCTTCTATCTTGTATTGAGCCCCAGCTACATAGAAATATGGAAGCTTATATGGATGACATAGTGGTCAAAACCAAGGACAGGGCCACGCTCGTGCAAGATTTAGAAGAAACATTTGCCAATCTGTGCAAGATCAACCCAAAGAAGTGCGTGTTCGGTGTCCCCTCCGACAAACTTCTCGGGTTCTTTGTGTCTCAACACGGAATCGAAGCAAATCCCGACAAGATCAAGGCGATCGAGCAGATTGAGGCGCCAAAATGGGTCAAAGACGTCTGTAGGCTCGCCGGCTGCGTTGCTGCCCTGAGTAGGTTCATCTCCAAATCTGCTGAGCGTGCCCTCCCCTTTTTCAAAGTTTTGAAAAAGGCGGGTCCAGTAAAATGGACTCCGGAGGCAGAGGCAGCGCTGCAAGATTTGAAGAGGTACCTCTCCTCCACACCAATACTAGTTGCGCCTAGACCACGGGAGTCGTTGATGTTGTACTTAGCAGCAACGAATCAAGTGGTCAGTGCTGCGCTGGTGGCGCAGATGGAATTTGAGGGAGAAGCAGCAGTTGCAGTGGAGCTATCGGATGGCGAGCCGGGGGCCTCCCCGGCAGAGCCTGATGCCGGCAAACCAGAACCCCCGGCAACGCAGAGTCTGAGCGGATGGGCGAAGTGGGACAGAAGAAGAAGATGGTGCAGCACCCAGTGTATTTTGTCAGTTCCCTCTTGCAGGGGGCTAGGTCAACATATTCTGGAATGCAGAAGCTGCTTTTCGGCCTCTTCATGGCCTCGAGAAAGATGCGCCATTATTTCCATGTGCACGAGATCACCGTCGTCACCCGCCTCCCTTTGCAATGGATTTTGCACAACCCAGATGCGACAGGGAGGATTGTGGAGTGGGCATTGGAGCTATCGAGCTTTGGCCTCACGTTTGAAAGTACTTCCATGATCAAGAGTCGAGCTTTGGCAGAGTTCATAGCAGAGTGGACCGCAATGCCCGACGAGGAGATTCAAGAGACAACCCTTCCCAGCAAGGAGACGATCAGGTGATGGTGTTGGCGTGCTATTCGTCGCACCCACCGGAGAGCACCTCAAGTACGTAATCAAGATGCACTTCCCCGGGAAAAATCAACGAACAATACAGCGGAGTACGAGGGGTTGCTTGCCGATCTTAGGATCACGGCAGACCTCGGAATCAAGAAGCTCATCATCAGAGGTGATTTGCAGCTCGTCTTCAAGCAAGTTAACAAAGATTACCAGAGCCCGTTGATGGAGGCCTACGTGAGTGAAGTGAGGAAGTTGGAAGGACGTTTCGACGGCCTACAGGCAGAACATGTTCCCCGAGCGGAGAACAGCATTGCCGACGACCTGTCGAAATGCGCTGCCCTCAAGTTGCCTGTGGAACCAGGTACCTTTGTACTTCAGTTAATACAACCATCCGTAGAGCCATTAGCAGGGCAGAACAAGCGAAGGCAGACAAGCCACGACAAGTACCTTCCCGCCGAGCTCCCAGGAGCCGCCGGCAATGAGGTTGCCGGGTACCCCAAGCTTGCCGAGGGGCAAATACCTCCGACGGGGCCCTAGGCCCTGACCGTAGAGGCAGCTACCCCTGTGGCTGAAGATGTGCCTTTGGTCCTTGCTGTCGAGCCCCAGGCTCCGGCATCGGCGCAGCCCACCGTCTGTTTCCTCCAAACAGGAGAGCTCCCCGAGGAGCAGGAAGAAGCAGAGAAAGTAGCCCGTCGGTCCAACATGTGCCAGTTTGTGGATGATACCGTGTACAGAAGGAGGCCAAACGGAGTCAGACTGAAGTGCATTCCTCAAGAGGACGGACTAGAGCTGTTGGCAGATATACATGGAGGTATGTGTGGCTCCCACATAGGGTCAAGGGCCCTTGCCGGCAAGGCATTTCGGCAAGGTTTCTTCTGGCCCACAGCCCTCCAGGATGAAGTTGCGCTAGTAACCAAGTGTGAAGCGTGTCAGTTCCATTCAAAGAAGCTTCATCAACCAGCTCAAGCCCTTCAAACAATCCCTCTCTCTTGGCCATTCTCGATCTAGGGGGTCCACATACTGGGCCCCTTCCCCCGTGCTGTCGGGGGCTTTGAGTACTGATAACCCACAAGTATAGGGGATCGCAACAGTTTTCGAGGGTAGAGTATTCAACCCAAATTTATTGATTCGACACAAGGGGAGCCAAAGAATATTCTCAAGTATTAGCAGTTGAGTTGTCAACTCAACCACACCTGGATAACTTAGTATCCGCAGCAAAGTGTTTAGTAGCAAAGTAATATGATAGTAGTGGTAACGGTAACAAAAGTAACGGTAGCAAAAGTAATATTTTTGGTGTTTTGTAGTGATTGTAACAGTAGCAACGGAAAAGTAAATAAGCGGAGAACAATATAGGAAAAGCTCGTAGGCATTGGATCGATGATGGAGAATTATGCCGGATGTGGTTCATCATGTAACAATCATAACATAGGGTGATACAGAACTAGCTCCAATTCATCAATGTAATGTAGGCATGTATTCCGAATATAGTCTACGTGCTTATGGAAAAGAACTTGCATGACATCTTTTGTCCTAACCTCCCGTGGCAGCGGGGTCCTAGCGGAAACTAAGGGATATTAAGGCCTCCTTTTAATAGAGTACCGGAACAAAGCATTAGCACATAGTGAATACATGAACTCCTCAAACTATGGTCATCACCGGGAGTGGTCCCGATTATTGTCACTTCGGGGTTGCCGGATCATAACACATAGTAGGTGACTATAGACTTGCAAGATAGGATCAAGAACTCACATATATTCATGAAAACATAATAGGTTCAGATCTGAAATCATGGCACTCGGGCCCTAGTGACAAGCATTAAGCATAGCAAAGTCATAGCAACATCAATCTCAGAACATAGTGGATACTAGGGATCAAACCCTAACAAAACTAACTCAATTACATGATAAATCTCATCCAACCCATCACCGTCCGGCAAGCCTACGATGGAATTACTCACGCACGGCGGTGAGCATCATGAAATTGGTGATGGAGGATGGTTGATGATGACGACGGCGATGAATCCCCCTCTCCGGAGCCCTGAATGGACTCCAGATCAGCCCTCCCGAGAGGTTTTAGGGCTTGGCGGCGGCTTCGTATCGTAAAACATGATGAATCCTTCTCTCCGATTTTTTTCTCCCCGAAAGCAAATATAAAGAGTTGGAGTTGAGGTCGGAGGAGCTCCAGGGGGCCCACGAGGTAGGGGGCGCCCCCCACCCTCGTGGCTAGGGTGTGGGCCCCCTGGTCTTCATCTTATGCAAGGATTTTTTATTATTTAGAAATAGATGTTCTGTGAAGTTTCAGGTCATTCCGAGAACTTTTGTTTCTGCACATAAATAACACCATGGAAAGTCTGCTGAAAATAGCGTCAGTCCGGGTTAGTTCCATTCAAATCATGCAAGTTAGAGTCCAAAACAAGGGCAAAAGTGTTTGGAAAAGTAGATACGACGGAGACGTATCAACTCCCCCAAGCTTAAACCTTTGCTTGTCCTCAAGCAATTCAGTTGATAAACTGAAAGTGATAAAGAAAAACTTTTACAAACTCTGTTTGCTCTTGTTGTTGTAAATATGTAAAGCCAACATTCAAGTTTTCAGCAAAGATTATGACTGACCACATCCACAATAACTCTTAGGTCTCATGTTTACTCATATCCATAGCATAATCAACTAGCGAGCCATAATAATAAATCTCGGATGACAACACTTTCTCAAAACAATCATAATATGATATAACAAGATGGTATCTCGCTAGCCCTTTCTGAGACCGCAAAACATAAATGCAGAGCACCTTTAAATATCAAGGACTGACTAGACATTGTAATTCATGGTAAAAGAGATCCAATCATAGTCATACCCAATATAAATTAATAGTAATGGATGCTAATGACAGATGCGCTCTCCAGCTAGTGCTTTTTAATAAGAGGGTGATGACTCAACATAAAAGTAAATAGATATGCCCTTCGCAGAGGGAAGCAGGGATTTGTAGAGGTGCCAGAGCTCGGTTTTGAAATAGAGATAAATAATATTTTGAGCGGCATACTTTCATTGTCAACATAACAACCAAGAGATGGCGATATCTTCCATGCCACACACATTTGGCACATACAAATTTACTTGGAACGGCAGGTAGATACCGCATATAGGAAGGTATAGTGGACTCATATGGAATAACTTTGGGGTTTAAGGGATTGGATGCACAAGCAGTATTCCCGCTTAGTACAAGTGAAGGCTAGCAAAAGACTGGGAAGCGACCAACTAGAGAGCGACAACAGTCATGAACATGCATTAAAATTAATAAACATTGGATGCAAGCATGAGTAGGATATAATCCACCATGAACATAAATATCATGAAGGCTATGTTGATTTTGTTTCAACTACATGTGTGAACATGTGCCAAGTCAAGTCACTTAAATCATTCAAAGGAGGATACCACCCCATCATACCACGTCACAACCATTTTAATAGCATGTTGGCACGCAAGTTAAACCATTATAACTCATAGCTAATCAAGCATGGCACGAGCAACTATGATCTCTAATTGTCTTTGCAAACATGTTTATTCATAATAAGCTGAATCAGAAACGATGAACTCATCATATTTACAAAAACAAGAGAGGTCGAGTTCATACCAACTTTTCTCATCTCAGTCAGTCCAGCATATATCCTCATAATTGCCCTTCACTTGCACGACTGAATGATGTGAATAATAATAAGAGGGCACGTGCATTGGACTAAGCTGGAATTTGCGAGCATTCAATAAACAGGAGAAGACAAGGCAATATGGGCTCTTGGTTAAATCAACAATAATGCATATAAGAGCCACTTCAACAATTTAATTATGGTCTTCTCCTATCGACCCCCAAAGAAAAGAAATAAAACTATTTACACAGGAAAGCTCCCAACAAGCAAAAGAAGAACAAGTAATCTTTTTGGGTTTTCTTTTTAATTATTACTACTACAGCAAGAAAAGTAAACTAACTAAAAGCTATTACTAAATTTTTTGGTTTTTCTTAAGGTTTAACAAACACACAAGAAGAAAGCAGGAAAAAGAAAAATAAACTAGCATGGGTATTAAAGTGAAAGAGTATGAGCACCGACATCTAGCAATGAGTGTGTGTGAACATAAATGTAATGTCGGTGGCAAATACGTACTCCCCCAAGCTTAGGCTTTTGGCCTAAGTTGGTCCATTGCCAAGGATGGCCTGGCGGATATCCATAGTTGTAGCCGGGGTCGTACTGAGATGCAGAGGCTATCGCCTCCTGAGCTGCAGCGTGGCAGCGAGCTGCCTCCGCCCCCGTACTCATCTGCCTCCTCTCTGGTAATAAAATGTCTTCCTTTTTCCTGATAATCAAAGAAGGTAGGATCAGGGAGAGTAATACGGACAGCATGACGTCTGTCAAAGATTAAGTGATATCGGAGAGGTGATTCATTCCTCTCGACAAACTGGTTGTAGACCATAGAATTATAGTCTAAATGAGTAGGAGGCAACTCAATATCATCCTCACGAACGTCCACACCAAGAAAATAAGCTAAGCGGGTTGCATAAATTCCTCCAAAGAAATCTCCATTAAATCTATTATGATGCAGCCTACGTGCAACAATGGCTCCCAAATTATAAGATTTGTCTCCTAACACAGCACTCCTAAGAATACTAAGGTCAGGCACACACATATGACATGCTTCATCTTTACAATTTATGCACCTGCCTATGAAGAGAGCAAAATAATGTATAGCAGGAAAGTGAATGCTCCCTATGGTAGCTTGTGCTATATCTCTAGATTCCCCCACGGTTATACCAGCAAGAAAGTTTCTAAATTCAGATTTACGGGGTTAACTAACACTACCCCACTGTGGAAGTTTGCAAGCAGAAGTAAAATCCTCTAAGTCCATGGTAAAAGATTTTTCATAAAGATCAAACAGGACAGTTGGAGAATCACGTGAAGATGAAAATTCAAACCTCCTCACAAAGGAACTAGTGAGATAGTGGTACTGGCGGCATTTGTCTGCCTCGAAGCTCACAAGGTCAGCGTTACGCAAATATGCGTTAAATTCTTCCTTGATTCCCGCTCGATCCATAAAATTTTCTGAAGGCCATTCACATGGCCGCACAGGAGCGTCCCTTGGTGGCTCCTCGTCAGCATCACGCATTGCAAGCCTGGGTCCTTGCTTCCTTGAAGAACCACCTTGGAACATTTTCCTAAGCATATTTCTTCCTCTGAAAAATTTCTGAAATTTTTAGTAACTTCAAACAAAAGTGAACCAAGCTCAATAAAATTGATAGCAACTACTCCTACAAGTGCCTAGAGACTATATCATGCATTAGAACTACTTGGAGCCATATATATTTGACATGCAAGCTCAAGAACATTGTCACCTAGGCAGCACAAATTTGCAATGAATAGAGCACCAGAACAAAAACTAATTGGACCAATGGAGGAGTCACATACCAAGGAACTATCCCCCCAAGCAATTTTGTGAGAGGTGCTTTGAGCAAGGAGATCGAAAATCACAGCAAAATGAGCTAGAACTCATGCTTGAGCTGGATATTGGTGTTTGTGGGAGGATGAAGGAGTGTGTGGGTGCAGGAATAAGTGGAGGAGGGCCACTGTGGGCCCACGAGGCAGGGGCGCGCCCAGGGGGTAGGGCGCGCCCTCCACCCTCATGGCCAGGTGCTTGCCCCTCCTGCTATGTTCTCAGTGCCAGATATTCTCAAATATTCTAGAAAAAATCATATTCCATTTTCAGGGCATTTGGAGAACTTTTATTTTCAGGGTATTTTTATGTTGCACGGATATATCAGAAAACAGACAGAAAATACTATTTTCACTTTATTTCAACTAAATAACAGAAAGTAGAAAGAGGGTATAGAAGGATGTGCCTTCTAGTTTCATCCATCTCATGCTCATCAAAAGGAATCCACTAACAAGGTTGATCAAGTCTTGTTAACAAACTCATTCTGAATAACATGAAACCAGAGAAATTTTGAATAACACTATGTTACCTCAATGGGGATATGCACATCCCCAATAATAAGAATATCATATTTCTTCTTGACAGTAGGAAGAGGAAATTCAAAACCTCCAAATATAATCGATGGAATTTTTCCAATAGAATTGATACTATGAACTTGAGGTTGTTTCCTCGGAAAGTGTACCGTACGTTCATTACCATTAACATGAAAAGTGACATTGCCTTTGTTGCAATCAATAACAGCCCTTGCAATATTCAAAAAAGGTCTTCCAAGAATAATAGACATACTATCGTCCTCGGGAATATCAAGAATAACGAAGTCTGTTAAAATAGTAACGTTTGCAACCACAACAGGCACATCCTCACAAATACCGACAGGTATAGCAGTTGATTTATCAGCCATTTGCAAAGATATTTCAGTAGGCGTCAACTTATTCAAATCAATCTACGGTATAAAGAGAGAGGCATAAGACTAACACCGGCTCCAAGATCACATAAAGCAGTTTTAACATAGTTTCTTTTAATGGAGCATGGTATAGTTGGTACTCCTGGATCTCCAAGTTTCTTAGGTATTCCACCCTTAAAAGTATAATTAGCAAGCATGGTGGAAATTTCAGCTTCCGGTATCTTTCTCTTATTAGTAACAATATCTTTCATATACTTAGCATAAGGATTCATTTTGAGCATATCAGTTAATCGCATACGCAAAAAGATAGGTCTAATCATTTCAGCAAAGCGCTCAAAATCCTCATCATCCTTTTTCTTGGATGGTTTGGGAGGAAAAGGCATGGGTTTCTGAACCCAAGGTTCCCTTTCTTTACCATCTTTCCTAGGAACAAAGTCTCTCGTATCATAACATTGATTCTTTGATTGTGGGTTATCAAGATCAACAGCAGGTTCAATTTCTACATCATTATCATTACTAGGTTGAGCATCATCATGAACATCATCATTAATATTTTCACTAGGCTCATGTTCATTGCCAGATTGTGTTTCAGCATCAGAAATAGAAATATCATTTGGATTCTCAGGTGGTTCAGCAATAGGTTCACTAGAAGCATGCAAAGTCCTATCATTTTTCTTTTTCTTATTTTTAGAAGGACTAGCTGCATCAAAATTATTTCTCTGAGAATCTTGCTCAATTCTCTTAGGGTGGCCTTCAGGATACAAAGGTTCCTGAGTCATTCTACCAGTTCTAGTAGCCACTCTAACAGCATAATCATTTTTGTTACTATTCATTTCATTGAGCAAACCATTTTGAGCCTTAAGTACTTGTTCTACTTGAGTGGTAACCATAGAAGCATGTTTAGTAATGAGTTTAAGTTCACCTCTAACATTAGCCATATAATCACCAGAGTGTTCAATCATATAAGCATTTTGTTTTAATTGTCTACCAAAATAAGCATTGAAATCTTCTTGCTTAACCATAAAGTTATCAAACTCATCCAAGCATTGGCTAGCAATTTTAGTAGGAGGGATTTCAGCTTTATCATATCTATAGAGAGAATTTACCTTTACTACCTGTGTCGGGTTATCAAGACCATGAGGTTCTTCAGTAGGTGTAGGATTAAGATCATATGTTTCTTCAACATGCGGTAGATTAAGACCATGTATTTCTTCAATAGGAGGCAAATTCTTAATATCTTCAGCTTTTATACCTTTTTCTTTCATATCTTTCTTTGCCTCTTGCATATCCTCACTACTGAGAAATAGAACACCTCTCTTCTTCGGAGTTGGTTTAGGAATAGGCTCAGGAATTGGCTCAGGAGCTGGCTCAGGAAGTGTCCAATTATTTTCATTTGTCAACATATTATTCAATAGAATTTCAGCTTCATCCGGTGTTCTTTCCCTGAAACGGAACCAGCACAACTATCCAGGTAATCTCTGGAAGCATCGGTTAGTCCATTATAAAAGATATCAAGTATTTCATTTTCTTGAGAGGATGATCAGGCAAAGCATTGAGTAACTTGAGAAGCCTCCCCCAAGCTTGTGAGAGACTCTCTTCTTCAATTTGCACAAAGTTGTATATTTCCCTCAAAGCAGCTGGTTTCTTATGAGCAGGGAAATATTTAGCAGAGAAGTAATAAATCATATACTGGGGACTACGCACACAACCAGGATCAAGAGAATTAAACCATCTCTTAGCATCACCCTTTAATGAGAACATAAATATTTTAAGGATATAGAAGTAGCGAGATTTCTCATCATTAGTGAACAGGGTGGCTATATCATTTAATTTAGTAAGATGTGCCACAATAGTTTCAGATTCATAGCCATGGAAAGGATCAGATTCAACCAAAGTAATTATATTAGGATCAACAGAGAATTCATAATCCTTATCAGTAACACAGATAGGTGAAGTAGCAAAAGCAGGGTCAGGTTTCATTCTAGCATTAAGAGATTGCTGATTCGATTTAGCTAATAACCTCTTGAGCTCATATCTATCTTTGCAATCTAAAATAGCTAAAGTAGCTTCTTTATCAAAAACATAACCCTCGGGAATAACAGGCAAGTCTTCATCATCACTTTCATCAATATAATCAGTTTCAATAATTTCTTTCTCTCTAGCCCTAGCAATTTGTTCATCAAGAAATTCACCAAGTGGCATAGTAGTATCAAGCATAGAAGAAGTTTCATCATAAGTATCATGCATAGCAGAAGTGGCATCATCAATAACATGCGACATATCAGAACGAATAGCAGAAGTAGGTTTAGGTGTCGCAAGCTTACTCAAAACAGAAGGTGAATCAAGTGCAGAACTAGATGGCAGTTCCTTACCCCCCCCCCTCGTAGTTGAGGGATAAATTGTTGTCTTAGCGTCTTTCAAATTCTTCATAGTGACCTGCAGATATAAATCCCAAGTAACTCAAAGAATAGAGCTATGCTCCCTGGTAACGGCGCCAGAAAATAGTCTTGATAACCCACAAGTATAGGGGATCACAGCAGTTTTCGAGGGTAGAGTATTCAACCCAAATTTATTGATTCGACACAAGGGGAGCCAAAGAATATTCTCAAGTATTAGCAGTTGAGTTGTCAATTCAACCACACCTGGATAACTTAGTATCTGCAGCAAAGTGTTTAGGAGCAAAGTAATATGATAGTAGTGGTAACGGTAACAAAAGTAACGGTAGCAAAAGTAATATTTTTGGTGTTTTGTAGTGATTGTAACAGTAGCAACGGAAAAGTAAATAAGCGGAGAACAATATAGGAAAAGCTCGTAGGCATTGGATCGGTGATGGCGAATTATGCCGGATGCGGTTCATCATGTAACAATCATAACATAGGGTGACACAGAACTAGTTCCAATTCATCAATGTAATGTAGGCATGTATTCCGAATATAGTCATACGTGCTTATGGAAAAGAACTTGCATGACATCTTTTGTCCTACCCTCCCATGGCAGCGGGGTCCTAGCGGAAACTAAGGGGTATTAAGGCCTCCTTTTAATAGAGTACCGGAACAAAGCATTAGCACATAGTGAATACATGAACTCCTCAAACTATGGTCATCACCGGGAGTGGTCCCGATTATTGTCACTTCGGGGTTGCCGGATCATAACACATAGTAGGTGACTATAGACTTGCAAGATAGGATCAAGAACTCACATATATTCATGAAAACATAATAGGTTCAGATCTGAAATCATGGCACTCGGGCCCTAGTGACAAGCATTAAGCATAGCAAAGTCATAGCAACATCAATCTCAGAACATAGTGGATACTAGGGATCAAACCCTAACAAAACTAACTCGATTACATGATAAATCTCATCCAACCCATCACCGTCCAGCAAGCCTACGATGGAATTACTCACGCACAGCAGTGAGCATCATAAAATTGGTGATGGAGGATGGTTGATGATGACGACGGCGACGTATCCCCCTCTCCGGGGCCCCGACCGGACTCCAGATCAGCCCTCCCGAGAGGTTTTAGGGCTTGGCGGCGGCTCTGTATCTTAAAACGCGATGAATCCTTCTCTCTGATTTTTTTCTCCCCGAAAGCAAATATATAGAGTTGGAGTTGAGGTCGGAGGAGCTCCAGGGGGCCCACGAGGTAGGGGGCGCGCCCCCCACCCTCGTGGCTAGGGTGTGGCCCCTCTGGTCTTCATCTTTTGCAAGGATTTTTTATTATTTCCAAATAGACGTTCCGTGAAGTTTTAGGTCATTCTGAGAACTTTTGTTTCTGCACATAAATAACACCATGGAAAGTCTGCTGAAAACAGCGTCAGTCTGGGTTAGTTCCATTCAAATCATGCAAGTTAGAGTCCAAAACAAGGGCAAAAGTGTTTGAAAAAGTAGATACGACGGAGATGTATCAAGTACTTGTACGTCGCAATCGACAAGTTCACAAAGTGGCCCGAAGTGGAGGCAGTGGGGAAGGTGACAACACAGTCAGCCGTCAAGTTCTTCAAGGGGCTAGTTTGCCATTTTGGTGTGCCGAACAGGGTAATCACCGACAACGACACACAGTTCAGAAGCCACACCTTCATGCAATACATCCAGGACCTCGGTAGCAAGGTCTGTTTCGCTTTAGTGGCACACCCACGGAGCAACGGCCAGGCAGAGAGGGCAAATGCTGAAGTACTGCGAGGCCTGAGGACAAAGACTTTTGACAGGCTGCACAAGTGTGGAAGGCGCTGGATTGATGAGTTGCCGACGGTTCTTTGGTCGATCAGAACGACGCCAAATCGAGCAACCGGCGAGACACCCTTTGCCCTGGTATACGGGCAGAAGCAATTCTCCCCATGGAACTCACATACGGGTCACCTCGAGTGCTCGCTTATGACGAGCTTGAGCAAGAGCAGTTGCGGCAAGTTGACGTGACACTCCTTGAGGAAGATCGTCTTCAGGCGGCTGTGCGAGCTGCACGCTACCAGCAAGCCTTGCGCCGCTACGATAGCCGCAAGGTTCATGCCCGAAGTCTTGAGGAAAGCGACCTTGTTCTTCGGCGTGTTTAGACGGCCAAGAATTCCGACAAGTTGACGCTGAAGTGGGAAGGCCCTTATCGGGTAATACAAGTTACCAGGCCTGGCGCAGTCCGCCTGGAGACCGAAGATGGTATCCCAGTGAGCAACTCCTGGAACATCGAACATCTTCATAAGTTTTACCCATGAGGCGCGGTTGCCGGGCCTCCCGGCAAACCACCTTTTGTACAAGCCTTGCCGACAAGGCATGATTCTCAGTAAAGCCCCTGGCGATTTAAGTCGTATCGAGGTGTATATGACAATCATACGAAAAACAAGGAAATGCAGATTGAGAAATAAGCCAGGACTGTTTAGGTTGGGCCAGAAATTGTTTCCATCATAGTGTCATTTATACGTCAAAACGTATTTGTACAAATAATGCGATAAGCAACAAGGCTATTTTACATGCCGAGCACAAGGGAAAGCTGTGTATGGGTCCTGAAAACGGACGAGGTGATCTTTATGGACCATTTAGATACTCTGCCACGCGTCTACGCTGCTTTTCTCCTTGGTGTACTATCCTTCGAAAGGACCAATGATCGGGTTTTCATGATGGGCCCAGAGAAGGGCCCTTGGTACCATCGAAGAGGTGATGTGGGTTGTAAGGAACCTGGAAAAATAAAAATAAGAGAAAAAAGAAATATGAGTGTCCGGATAGGGTCTAGCCATATTGTGGACTTTATCTTTATTATGCCTCCATCTTTGCCCATGAGTGCGTAGTTATGTACGCATGGTACATATGCCGTAATTCGGTTGGGGCTGAGACGGAGGCCGAATTGCTAATCAGGCTCCTGACGAGCTGGACTGTCGTGTTGCGGGGTAGTCCGGACTCATTTGATAGTGTCTGGGGGCTTGGCCGCTGATGTAGTATTTGGCTTCATAAGGCCGCCCTGTACTTCCACTGCCAGGGCCGTGGTGTGCTCCTCAGTACGGAGGGAGCGTTCCATGTTTCCATTGACTGTTATAACACCGCATGGTCCAGGCATCTTGAGTTTGAGATAGGCATGGTGTGGGACCGCATTGAAGCGAGCGAACGCGGTTCATCCAAGTAGTGCATGGTAGCCAGTGCGGAAGGGGACGATGTCGAAGATCACGTCTTCATTTCGTAAGTTGTCTGGCGAACCGAAGACGACCTCCAGTGTGATTGAGCCCATGCAGCGGGCCTCTACACCAGGTATTACTCCTTTAAAGGTATTTTGGTGGGTTTGATTCTTGACGGATCAATACCCATTTTGCGGAATGTGTCCTGATAGAGCAGGTTAAGGCTGATGCCGCCGTCCAGGAGGACCCACATAAGGTGGAACCCATCAATAATTTGGTCGAGGACCAGTGCGGCCGAACCGCCGTGACGGATACTGGTCGGATGGTCTCTGCGATCGAAAGTGATCGAACAGGCTGACCATGGATTGAATTTTGGGGCGACTGGCTCTATCGCATAGACGTCCCTTAACGCGCACTTGTGCTCCCGCTTGGGGATGTGAGTAACCTATACCATATTCACCGTTTTGACCTCGGGGGGGGGGGGGGATTTCTTCTGTCCCCCTGTGTTCGGTGGACGAGGCTGCTCGTCATCATCCTCACTGGGCGACCCTTTCTCCTTATGTTCTGTATTTAACTTATCGGCCTGTTTAAAGACCCAACAACTTCTGTTGGTATGGTTGGCAGGCTTGTCGGGGGTGCGGTGAATTTGACAGGGTCGATCGAGTATTCGGTCCAAGCTGGATGAACCGTCTCTGTTTCTTTTGAATGGCTTGTTCCGCTGACTAGACTTGGAGCCACTGAAGCCGGAGTTGACCTCCGTGTCTTGTGTTTGTTGCGTCGGGGTCTGCCGTTGCTATTCCTAGCTTCGGAAGTGCCAGGGTCGCTTGTACTGTTACTGCTACAGGCTTGCCAGCTATCTTCGCCCATGCGAAAGCGGGTCATGAGTGCTGTAAGGGCTGCCGTGGACTTCAGCTTTTCTTGGCCGAGGTGTTGGGCGAGCCACTCGTCTTGAATGCTGTGTTTAAAGGCCGCTAGGCCTTCGGCGTCCGGACAGTCGACAATCTGGTTCTTTTTAATTAGGAACTTGGTCCAGAATTTTCTGGCTGACTCTCCGGGCTGCTGGACTATATGACTGAGGTCATCAGCCTCTGGAGGCCGGATATAAGTGCCTTGAAAGTTGTCTCTACAGGCATCTTCCAAGTCTTCCCAACTACTGATAGAGTTTTCTGGGAGGCTGTTTAACCAGTGCCGAGCTGGTCCCTTATGTTTTAGGGGAAGGTATTTGATGGCGTGTAGATCATCACCGCGAGCCATGTGAATGTGGAGAAGAAAATCTTCAATCCATACTGTGGGATCTGTTGTGCCATCATATGATTCAATGTTCATGGGTTTAAACCCTTCTGGGAACTGGTGCTCCATTACCTCATCAGTGAAGCATAGGGGGTGTGTGGTGCCTCTGTATTGGGCCACATCTCGACGCAGTTCGGATGAAATTCGTATGCGATTTTCAGTCCAGGTGTAATTGTGCTAGTCGCGCCAGGCCTGATAACCATCTTCTCGTACTAGGGCACGCCCCCGGTATCCGTAGATTGAACGGGTCTGACCGGTTCTGTTGTCCAGGTCTTGTCGGAGGTCGTAGGTGTATCCTGCAGCCAACGTCTCTCTGCCTCGACGGCGGGGTGGTGCGTGCTGGTGTTCGACTTGAGTCGCCGCTCTGTCTCGGCCACGTGGTGGTCGGTCAGGTCCGTCAGCAGCGTTACGTGCTGGTGGTATGGACTCCAGCACCTCATCATCGAATTGGGATAGCATTTTGCGCTTTGGGTAACTCTTGGTTGGGCGTTCGAGGCCGTATTCCTCGGCTGCCAGGACATTAGTCTATCTGTCATTCAGCAGATCCTGATCAGCTTGAAGATGCTGCTACTTCTTTTTCAGGCTTCTTGCAGTGGCTATTAGCCGGATCTTAAAGCTCTCTTGTTAGAGGGGTTCCTCTGGCACGATGAAATCTTCGTCGCCGAGGCTTACATAGTCTTCAGAGAGTGGTAGATAGTTGCTATCCTCCGAGTCCTCGTTCCCTGCTGGCTCGTTAGGGTCAACTTGCCCGTTGATAACCCACAAGTATAGGGGATCGCAACAGTTTTTGATAAGTAAGAGTGTCGAACCTAACGAGGAGCTAACGGTAGAACAAATATTTCCTAAAGTTCTATCGACCACCGATACAACTCTACGCACGCTTGACGTTCGCTTTACCTAGAACAAGTATGAAACTAGAAGTACTTTGTAGGTGTTGTTGGATAGGTCTGCAAGAAAATAAAGAGAGCGTAAACAAAAGCTAGGGGCTGATTAGATAAAGACACAATAAAGTTAGTATAGCGAGTGTGGAAAAGTGGTGGTAGGAGATGCGAAATTGTCCCTAAGCAATTGACTACTTTACTAGACCGATAGCAAGTATTATGTGGGAAAGGCCACTGCTAGCATGTCATCCCTGACTTGGAATTCTATGCACTTATGATTGGAACTATTAGCAAGCGTCCGCAACTACTAACGTTCATTAAGGTAAAACCCAACCATAGCATTAAGATATATTGGTCCCCCTTCAATCCTGTATGCATCAATTTTTATGCTAGGCTGAAGCTTCTGTCACCATTGCCCTCCAATACATAGTCCTATCAACATACAACTAACCTTATGGTGTGATCCACGCGCGCGCTCATATGATGGGCACCAAAGGACAGCAACATAACCACAAGCAAATTAAATCAATCATAGCAATTCATCAAACCACCGATAGGACAACGAAAATATACTCAGACATCATAGGATGGCAACACATCCTTGGATGATAATATGAAGCATAAAGCACCATGTTCAAGTAGAGGGTACAGCGGGTTGCGGGAGAGTGGACCGCTGTAGATAGAGGGGGGAAGGTGATGGAGATGTTGGTGAAGATGGCGGAGGTGTTGGTGTAGATCGCGGTGATGATGATGGCCCCCAGCGGCGTTCCGGCGCCACCGGAAGCGAGGGGGAGAGAGCCCCCCTCCTTCTTCTTCTTCCTTGACCTTCTCCCTAGATGGGAGAAGGATTTCCCCTCTGGTCCATGGTCTCCATGGCGTGGGAGGGGCGAGAGCCCCTCCGAGATTGGATCTGTCTCTCTGTCTCTCTCTGTTTCTGCGTTCTCGTCTGCTGCCCTTTCACCGTTTCGTGTATATATGGAGATCCGTAACTCCGATTGGATTGAAACCTTCGCCGTGATTTTTTACCGAAAATTAGCTTTCTTGCGGCCGAAGAAGGGCATCAACAGCCTTACGGGTGGCCCATGAGGGTCAGGGCCGCGCCCAGGGGGTGGGGCTTGCCCCCCTACATCGTGCCCACCTCAGACACCGTTTCGCGTTGATCTTTCTCCCAGATTTTCGAAATAATCCAAAAATAAGCTCCGTCCGTTTTTATCCCGTTTGGATTCCGTTTGATATGGATATTCTGTGAAACAAAAAACATGCAACAAACAGGAACTGGCACTGGGCACTGGATCAATATGTTAGTCCCAAAAATAGTATAAAAAGTTGCCAAAAGTATATGAAAGTTGTAGAATATTGGCATGGAACAATCAAAAATTATAGATACGACGGAGACGTATCAGCATCCCCAAGCTTAATTCTTGCTCGTCCACGAGTAGGTAAATGATAAAAAAGATAATTTTTGATGTGGAATGCTACCTAGCATAATCTTGATCATGTATCTAATCATGGCATGAATATTAAGACAGGAGTGATTCAAAGCAATAGTCTATCATTTGACATCAAAACAATAATACTTGAAGCATACCAACCAAGCAATTATGTCTTATCAAAATAACATAGCCAAATAAAGCTCATCCCTACAAAATCATATAGTCTAGCTATGCTCCATCTTCAGCACACAAAATATTCACATCATGCACAACCCCGATGACAAGCCAAGCAATTGTTTCATACTTTTGATGTTTCTCAAACCTTTTCAATTTTCACGCAATACATGAGCGTGAGCCATGGACATAGCACTATAGGTGGAATAGAATATGATGATGGGGGTTATGTGGAGAAGACAAAAAGGAAGAAAGTCTCACATCGACGCGGCTAATCAATGGGCTATGGAGATGCCCATCAATTGATGTCAATGCGAGGTGTAGGGATTGCCATGCAACGGATGCACTAAGAGCTATAAGTGTATGAAAGCTCAAACTGAAACTAAGTGGGTGTGCATCCAACTTGCTTGCTCATGAAGACCTAGGGCATTTGAGGAAGCCCGCCGTTGGAATATACAAGCCAAGTTCTATAATGAAAATTCCCACTAGTATATGAAAGTGATAACTCAAGAGACTCTCTATATGAAGAACAAGGTGCTACTTTGAAGCACAAGTGTGGTAAAAGGATAGTAACATTGCCCCTTCTCTCTTTTTCTCTTTTTTTTGTTTTTTCTCTCTTTTTTTGGGCCTTCTCTTTTTTGGCCTTTCTCTTTCTTTTAATTCTTTTTTTTTCGTTCGGAGTCTCATCCCGACTTGTGGGGGAATCATAGTCTCCATCATCCTTTCCTCACTGGGGCAATGCTCTAATAATGATGATCATCACACTTTTATTTACTTACAACTCAATATTACAACTCGATACTAGAACAAAGATATGACTCTATATGAATGCCTCCGGCGGTGTACCGGGATGTGCAACGATCTAGCGTAGCAATGACATCAAAAAATGGACAAGCCATGAAAACATCATGCTAGCTATCTTACGATCATGCAAAGCAATATGACAATAAATGCTCAAGTCATGTATATGATGATGATGGAAGTTGCATGGCAATATATCTCGGAATGGCTATGGAAATGCCATGATAGGTAGGTATGGTGGCTGTTTTGAGGAAGATATAAGGAGGTTTATGAGTGATAGAGCGTATCGTATCACTGGGTTTGGATGCACCGACGAAGTTTGCACCGACTCTCGAGGTGAGAAAGGGCAATGCACGGTACCGAAGAGGCTAGCAATGATGGAAGGGTGAGAGTGCGTATAATCCATGGACTCAACGTTAGTCATAAAGAACTCACATACTCATTGCAAAAATCTATTAGTCATCGAAACAAAGTACTACGTGCATGCTCCTAGGGGGATATATTGGAAGGAAAAGACCATCGCTCGTCCCCGACCGCCACTCATAAGGAAGACAATCAATAAATAAATCATGCTCCAACTTCGTTACATAACGGTTAACCATAGGTGCATGCTACGGGAATCACAATCCTCAACACAAGTATTTATACAATCCACAACTACCCACTAGCATGACTCTAATATCACCATCTTTATATCGCAAAACTATTGCAAGAAATCAAACACATCATATTCAGTGATCTACCAGTTTTATGTAGGATTTTATGACTAACCATGTGAATGACCAGTTCCTGTCATCTCTCTAAATAGATATAAGTGAAGCAAGAGAGTTTAATTATTTCTACAAAAGATATGCCCATGCTCTAACAAATATAAGTGAAGCAAAAGAGCATTCTACAAATGGCGGTTGTCTAAGTGAAGAGAAACAGGCAATCCAAACTTCAAATGATATAAGTGAAGCACATGAAGCATTCTATAAAGCCATACTCAAAAGATATAAGTGAAGTGCATAGAGCATTCTATAAATCAACCAAGGACTATCTCATACCAGCATGGTGCATAAAATAAAAATGAAAACTAAAACAAAAGACGCTCCAAGATTGCACATATCGCATTAATGAAACGAATCCGAAAACATACCGATACTTGTTGAAGAAAGAGGGGATGCCTTCCGGGGCATCCCCAAGCTTAGACGCTTGAGTATCCTTGAAAATTTACTTGGGGTGCCTTGGGAATCCCCAAGCTTGAGCTCTTGCCTCTCTTCCTTCTTCTCACATCGAGACCTTCTCGATCATCGAACACTTCATCCACACAAAACTCCAACAGAAAACTCGGTAAGATCCGTTAGTATAATAAAGCAAATTACTACTCTAAGTACTATTGCAAACCAATTCATATTTTGTTTTTTCATTATTTCTACTGTAATATAACTTTTTCATGGCTTAATCCACTGATATAAATCGATAGTTTCATCAAAACAAGCAAACTATGCATCAAAAACAGAATCTGTCTAAAACAGAACAGTCTGTAACAATCTGAACATTAACCATACTTATGACATATGAAAAATTATTAAAAAAGTTAGGAAAAATAAACGATTTGTATATAAATACAGTGCAAAAAGAATCAGAACCATTTGACGTTCCAGTAAAAAATTACAAATCGCGCACTACACCTAAAGTTTCTGTCCTGCACCGCACAAACCAACAAGCATTGTAAACATCCTAAAGGCAAGCCTTGGCACATTATTTTTATTTCTAAACTTTATAAAAGCACACAACAGAAATAAATGACTCTCTAAAACTTCCGGGTTTTCTCCCTGGCAGCGCTTTCTTTAAAGCCATTAAGCTAGGCATATAGTGCTCAAGTAGTGAATCCACCCGGATCCCAAGGTATATCAAAGCCAATTTTAATTAGCAATGATTTGGCATTTAGTAGTGAGCACAAGGCAACATATATCATGAAACAACAAAGTATAACTCTCTTCCTATGCATCGGCATGTCATAAAAGAACAATTCATGCACACAAAGTAAAGGCCAATGCATAGTATAAACAGTTTCTTGCAATTTTATCGTGTTGGAAACATAGAGAGGTGGAGATATAGTTCCTCTCTCATAATAATTGCAAGTAGGAGAAGAAAGCACATGCATATTATATTCATCAAAATCATCATGTGCAACGGTAAAAGGCAACCCATCAATGTAATCCTTAATAAGTGCAAACTTCTCCGATATAGTATAATCGGGAGAATTCAAAAAGATAATAGGACTATCATGCGTGGGTGCAATAGCAACAATTTCATGTTTAACATAAGGAACTATGGCAAGTTCATCTCCATAAGCATCATTCATATTGGCATCATGGCCACAAGCATAGCAAGCATCATCAAAAAGGGATATTTCAAGAGAATCAACGGGATCATAGCAATCATCCTTCGGTAAGCAGGAAGGGAAATTAAACAATGTATGAGTTGAAGAGTTACTCTCATTAGAAGGTGAGCACGGGTAGCTAATCCGCTCTTCCTCCTTTTGTTCTTCGCTCTCCTCCTCATCTTTTTCATCCAATGAGCTCACAGTTTCATCAACTTCTTCTTCCATAGACTCCTGCAAAATATTAGTCTCTTCTTGGACAGCGGGGTAGTCCTCAATATATGGTTCAACATAGGCATTAGAAGCATAATTATCATAGCAATATTTAAGTATGGCAAAATTTTCAATTTGTAAAGAGTAGCATCATACGTTTCAATCAAAGAAGCAATTTCATAAGCACCCTTAAAAGCAACAAATTCTTCAATTTGTTGAACATCATAGTAACTATAAACACCCTTAGCATAAGAAGATACGATTCCATTATCACTAAACTCACATTGATAGGGAAGGTGTTTCTTAGGTTTTTCAGAACAACAAGTAATATCATATATTTCGCATAAATTCCAAGCATAGCATTGCAAACGATGAATTTGACCCAGTAAAATTTTCCCTTTTCAGATATTCGGTGTCGCACATAACAAGCATGCTCATCTAAAGATTTGCCCTCAACTACGCTAGTTGGGGTTTCAGCACGAGCACATAGGTATCAAAGATGATCCAAGTAATAAGCTTCAGCAGTGTGATAGATTTTGAGTGGTTCTTCAACCATTGGTTTAGTAGGTACAACTAATTTTGTTGGTATTTTGCGTTTCCTACCCATAACTAAAGATAGAAAACAACTAAGAACAACAAATAAAAATTACTTGGTGATAAAGCAAACAAGCACACACGAAAATATTCATCCTACGCTATTGCTCCCCGGCAACGGCGCCAGAAAAAGGTCTTGTTAACCCACAAGTATAGGGGATCGCAACAGTTTTCGATATGTAAGAGTGTCGAACCCAACAAGGAGCTAAAGGTAGAACAAATATTCCCTAAAGTTCTATCGACCACCGATACAACTCTACGCACGCTTGACGTTCACTTTACCTAGAACAAGTATGAAACTAGAAGTACTTTGTAGGTGTTGTTGGATAGGTCTGCAAGAAAATAAAGAGAGCGTAAACAAAAGTTAGGGGCTGATTACATAAAGACACAATAAAGTTAGTATAGTGAGTGTGGAAAAGTGGTGGTAGGAGATGCGAAATTGTCCCTAAGCAATTGACTACTTTACTAGACCGATAGCAAGTATTATGTGGGAGAGGCCACTGCTAGCATGTCATCCCTGACTTGGAATTCTATGCACTTATGATTGGAACTATTAGCAAGCGTCCGCAACTACTAACGTTCATTAAGGTAAAACCCAACCATAGCATTAAGATATATTGGTCCCCCTTCAATCCTGTATGCATCAATTTTTATGCTAGGCTGAAGCTTCTGTCACCCTTGCCCTCCAATACATAGTCCTATCAACATACAACTAACCCTATGGTGTGATCCACGCGCGCGCTCATATGATGGGCACCAAAGGACAGCAACATAAACACAAGAAAATTAAATCAATCATTGCAATTCATCAACCACCGATAGGACAACGAAAATCTACTCAGACATCATAGGATGGCAACACATCATAGGATAATAATATGAAGCATAAAGCACCATGTTCAAGTAGAGGGTACAGTGGGTTGCGGGAGAGTGGACCGCTGTAGATAGAGGGGGGAAGGTGATGGAGATGTTGGTGAAGATGGCGGAGGTGTTGGTGTAGATCACGGTGATGATGATGGCCCCCGGCGGCGTTCCGGCGCCACCGGAAGCGAGGGGGAGAGAGCCCCCCTCCTTCTTCTTCTTCCTTGACCTTCTCCCTAGATGGGAGAAGGGTTTCCCCTCTGGTCCATGGTCTCCATGGTGCGGGAGGGGCGAGAGCCCCTCCGAGATTGGATCTGTCTCTCTGTCTCTCTCTGTTTCTACGTTCTCGTCTGCTGGCCTTTCACCGTTTCGTGTATATATGGAGATCCGTAACTCCAATAAGATTGAAACCTTCGCCGTGATTTTTTACCAAAAATTAGCTTTCTTGCGGCCGAAGAAGGGCATCAACCGCCTTACGGGTGGCCCACGAGGGTCAGGGGCGCGCCCAGGGGGTGGGGCGCGCCCCCTACCTCGTGCCTACCTTGGACACCGTTTCACGTTGATCTTTCTCCTAGATTTTCCAAATATTCCAAGAATAAGCTCTGTATGTTTTTATCCCGTTTGGATTCCGTTTGATATGGATATTCTGCGAAACCAAAAACATGCAACAAACAGGAACTGGCACTGGGCACTGGATCAATATGTTGTTGGGGAACGTAGCAGAAATTCAAAATTTTCTACGCATCACCAAGATCAATCTATGGAGTAATCTAGCAACGAGGGAAGGGGAGTGCATCTACATACCATTGTAGATCGTGATGCGGAAGCGTTGCAAGAACGCGGATGAGGGAGTCGTACTCGTAGCGATTCAGATCGCGGTTGATTCCGATATAAGCGCCGAACCACCGCGCCTCCGCGTTCAACACACGTGCAGCCCGGTGACGTCTCCCACGCCTTGATCCAGCAAGGTGAGAGGGAGAGGTTGGGGAAGACTCCATCCAGCAGCAGCACGACGGTGTGGTGGTGATGGAGGAGCGTGGCAATCCCGCAGGGCTTCGCCAAGCACCGCGGGAGAGTAGGAGGAGGGAGAGGGGTAGGGCTGCGCCGAAAGAGAGACGTTCTCATGTCTTGGGCAGCCCCAAACCTCAACTATATATAGGGGGGGAGGGGGCTGCGCCCCCTCTAGGGTTCCCACCCCAAGGGGTGGCGGCCAGCCCTAGATCCCATCCAAGGGGCGGCCAAGGGGAGGAGAGGGGGGGCGCCACTAGGGTGGGCCTTAAGGCCCATCTGGACCTAGGGTTTGCCCCCTCCCACTCTCCCATGTGCCTTGGGCCTTGGTGGGGGGGCGCACCAGCCCACCTGGGGCTGGTCCCCTCCCACACTTGGCCCACGCAGCCTTCTAGGGCTGGTGGCCCCACTTGGTGGACCCCCGGGAACCTCCCGGTGGTCCCGGTACATTACCGATATCACCCGAAACTTTTCCGGTGACCAAAACAGGACTTCCCATATATAAATCTTTACCTCCGGACCATTCCGGAACTCCTCGTGACGTCCAGGATCTCATCCGGGACTCCGAACAACATTCGGTAACCATGTACATACTTTCCCTATAACCCTAGCGTCATCGAACCTTAAGTGTGTAGACCCTACGGGTTCGGGAACCATGCAGACATGACCGAGACGTTCTCCGGCCAATAACCAACAGCGGGATCTGGATACCCATGTTGGCTCCCACATGTTCCACGATGATCTCATCGGATGAACCACGATGTCGGGGATTCAATCAATCCCGTATACAATTCCCTTTGTCTATCGGTATGCTACTTGCCCGAGATTCGATCGTCGGTATCCCTATACCTTGTTCAATCTCGTTACCGGCAAGTCTCTTTACTCGTTCCGTAACTCACATCATCCCGTGATCAACTCCTTGGTCACATTGTGCACATTATGATGATGTCCTACCGAGTGGGCCCAGAGATACCTCTCCGTTTACACGGAGTGACAAATCCCAGTCTCGATTCGTGCCAACCCAACAGACACTTTCGGAGATACCTGTAGTGCACCTTTATAGCCACCCAGTTACGTTGTGACGTTTGGTACACCCAAAGCATTCCTACGGTATCTGGGAGCTGCACAATCTCATGGTCTAAGGAAATGATACTTGACATTAGAAAAGCTCTGAGCAAACGAACTACACGATCTTGTGCTAGGCTTAGGATTGGGTCTTGTCCATCACATCATTCTCCTAATGATGTGATCCCGTTATCAACGACATCCAATGTCCATGGTCAGGAAACCGTAACCATCTATTGATCAATGAGCTAGTCAACTAGAGGCTTACTAGGGACATGGTGTTGTCTATGTATCCACACATGTATCTGAGTTTCCTATCAATACAATTCTAGCATGGATAATAAACGATTATCATGAACAAGGAAATATAATAATAACCAATTTATTATTGCCTCTAGGGCATATTTCCAACATATGTTAGTCCCAAAAATAGTATAAAAAGTTGCCAAAAGTATATGAAAGTTGTAGAATATTGGCATGGAACAATAAAAAATTATAGATACGACGGAGACGTATCACCCGTCCTCCCGATCATCCTGTTCGGATGTTGGTTCGATGGGGGCTTCTTGGTCTTCGGCATATGGGCCCACCATCCAACTTCTCCATAGCTCGTAGGTTCAGTATTGTCCAACAACATGATATCTTAGACAGAATCACGTACCACTCTGAAGTAGCACGCATCCTCGTCGTCCTACGAGGTTTGGTAGTGACTTGATCCGAAGTTTCATGATCACTATCATAAGCTTCCACTTCAATTGGTGTAGGTGCCACAGGAACAGCTTCCTGTTCCCTGCTACACGCTAGTTGAAGTGATGGTTCAATAACCTTACCAAGTCTCCACCATCCTCCCACTCAATTCTTTCGAGACAAACTTTTCCTCGAGAAAGGACTCGTTTCTAGAAGCAATTACTTTTGCTTCTAGATCTGAAATAGGAGGTATACCCAACTGTTTTGGGTTTTCTATGAAGATGCATTTATCCGCTTTGGGTTCGAGCTTATCAGCTTGAAACTTTTTCACATAAGCATCGCAGCCCCAAACTTTTAAGAAACGACAACTTAAGTTTCTCTAAACGGTGTCGTCTCAACGGAATTGCGTGGTGCCCCTTTTAAAGTGAATGCGGTTATCTCTAATGCCTAACCCATAAACGATAGTGGTAATTCGATAAGAGACATCATGGTATGCACCATATCCAATAGGGTGCAGTTATGATATTCGGACACACCATCACACTATGGTGTTCTAGGCGGTATTAATCGTGAAACACTTTCCACAATGTCTTAATTGTGTGCTAAACTCGTAACTCAGATATCTCTATGATCATATCATAGACATTTTATCCTCTTGTCACGACGATCTTCAACTTCACTCTGAAATTACTTGAACCTTTCAATAATTCAGACTTGTGTTTCATCAAGTAAATATTCTCAGCATCTACTCAAATCATTTGTGAAGTAAGAACATAACGATATCCACTGCATGCCTCAGCATTCATTGGACTGCATACATCAAAATGTATTACTTCCAATAAATTGCTCTCTTGTTCCATCTTACTGAAAACGAGGCCTTTCAGTCATCTTGCCCATGTGGTATGATTTGCATGTCTCAAGTGAGTCCAAACGATCCATCTGCATGGAGTTTCTTCATGCATATATACCAATAGACATGGTTCGCATGTCTCAATCTTTTCAAAAACGAGTGAGTCCAAAGATCCATCTACATGGAGCTTCTTCATGCGTTCTACACCAATATGACTCAAGTGGCAGTGCCACAAGTATGTGGTACTATCATTACTATCTTATATCTTTTGGCACAAACATGTGTATCACTGCGATCGAGATTCATTTTAGGTGCAAGACCATTGAAGGTATTGTTCAAATAAACAGAGTAACCATTATTCTCCTTAAATGAATAACCGTATTGCGATAAACATAATCCAATCATGCTCAACGCAAACACCAAATCTCGATGGTAGAGGGAGCATGCGATGCTTGATCACATCAACCTTGGAAACACTTCCAACACATATCGTCATCTCACCTTTAGCTAGTCTCCGTTTATTCCGCAGCTTTTATTTCGAGTTACTAACACTTAGCAACCGAACCGGTATCTAATACCCTGGTGCTGCTAGGAGTACTAGTAAAGTACACATTCATATAATGTATATCCAATATACTTCTGTCGACCTTGTCTGCCTTCTCATCTACCAAGTATCTAGGGTAGTTCGGCTTCAGTGACCGTTCCCCTCATTACAGAAGCACATAGTCTCAGGTTTGGGTTCAACCTTGGGATTCTTCACTAGAGCAGCAAATGACTTGCCCTTTCATGAAGTATCGCTTTTGCCCTTGCCCTTCTAGAAACTAGTGGTTTTACTAACCATCAACAATTGATGCTCCTTCTTGATTTCTACTTTCGCGGTGTCAAACATCACGAATAGCTCAAGGATCATCATATCTATCCTTGATATGTTATAGTTCATCACGAAGCTCTAATAGCTTGGTGGTAGTGACTATGGAGAACCATCACTATCTCATCTGGAAGATTAACTCCCACTTGATTCAAGCGATTGTGGCACTCAGACAATCTGAGCACATGCTCAACGATTGAGCTTTTCTCCCTTAGTCTGCAGGCTTAAGAAACTTGTCAGAGGTCTCATACCTCTTGACGTGGGCACTAGTCTGAAACCCCAATTTCAGTCTTCAAAACATCTCATATGTTTTGCGACGTTTCAAAACCGTCTTTGGTGCCACAATTCTAAACCGTTAGCATTACGCACTAAACTATCACGTAGTTATCAAAACGTGTATGTCAGATGTTCCGCAACATCTACAGACGACGCTGAGGTTCAGCACACAGAGCGGTGCATTAAGGACATAAGCCTTCTGTGCAGCAATGAGGACAATCCTCAGTTTACGGACCCAGTCCGCATAATTGCTACTACCAACTTTCAACTAAATTTTTCTCTAGGAACATATCTTAAACAGTAGAACTAAAGCGTATGACATAATTTGCAAAGACCTTTTGACTATGTTCATGATAATGAAGTTCAGCTGATTATTGAACTCCCACTCAGATAGACATCCCTCTAGTCATCTAAGTGATACATGATCCGAGTCAAACTAGGCCGTGTCCGATCATCACGTGAGACGGACTAGTCATCATCGGTGAACATCTCCATGTTGATCGTATCTGCTATACGACTCATGTTCGACCTTTCGGTCTCTTGTGTTCCGAGGCCATGTCTGTACATGCTAGGCTTGTCAAGTCAACCTAAGTGTTTCGCATGTGTTCCGAGGCCATGTCTGTACATGCTAGGCTCGTTAACACCCGTTGTATTCGAACGTTAGAATCTATCACACCCGATCATCACGTGGTGCTTCGAAACAACGAACCTTCGCAACGGTGCACAGTTAGGGGGAACACGTCTCTTGAAATTTTAGTGAGGGATCATCTTACTTACTACCGTCATTCTAAGCAAATAAGATGCATAACATGATAAACATCACATGCAATCAAATAGTGACATGATATGGCCAATATCATTTTGCTCCTTTGATCTCCATCTTCGGGGCACCATGATCATCTTTGTCACCGGCATGACACCATGATCTCCATTATCATGATCTCCATCATTGTGTCTTCATGAAGTTGTCACGCCAACGATTACTTCTACTTCTATGGCTAACGCGCTTAGCAATAAAGTAAAATAATTTACATGGCGTTATTCAATGACACGCAGGTCATACAAAAAAATAAAGACAACTCCTATGGCTCCTGCCGGTTGTCATACTCATCGACATGCAAGTCGTGATTCCTATTACAAGAATATGATCACTCTCATACATCACATATATCATTCATCACATCTTCTGGCCATATCACATCACATAGCACATGCTGCAAAAACAAGTTAGACGTCCTCTAATTGTTGTTGCAAGTTTTTATGTGGCTTGTATAGGTTTCTAGCAAGAACGTTTCTTACCTACATAAAACCACAACGTGATATGCCAACGGGTTCGGGAACCATGCAGACATGACCGAGACGTTCTCCGGCCAATAACCAACAGTGGGATCTGGATACCCATGTTGGCTCCCACATGTTCCACGATGATCTCATCGGATGAACCACGATGTCGGGATTCAATCAATCCCGTATACAATTCCCTTTGTCTATCGGTATGCTACTTGCCCGAGATTCGATCGTCGGTATCCCTATACCTTGTTCAATCTCGTTACCGGCAAGTCTCTTTACTCGTTCCGTAACTCACATCATCCCGTGATCAACTCCTTGGTCACATTGTGCACATTATGATGATGTCCTACCGAGTGGGCCCAGAGATACCTCTCCGTTTACACGGAGTGACAAATCCCAGTCTCGATTCGTGCCAACCCAACAGACACTTTCGGAGATACCTGTAGTGCACCTTTATAGCCACCCAGTTACGTTGTGACGTTTGGTACACCCAAAGCATTCCTACGGTATCCAGGAGTTGCACAATCTCATGGTCTAAGGAAATGATACTTGACATTAGAAAAGCTCTGAGCAAACGAACTACACGATCTTGTGCTAGGCTTAGGATTGGGTCTTGTCCATCACATCATTCTCCTAATGATGTGATCCCGTTATCAACGACATCCAATGTCCATGGTCAGGAAACCGTAACCATCTATTGATCAACGAGCTAGTCAACTAGAGGCTTACTAGGGACATGGTGTTGTCTATGTATCCACACATGTATCTGAGTTTCCTATCAATACAATTCTAGCATGGATAATAAACGATTATCATGAACAAGGAAATATAATAATAACCAATTTATTATTGCCTCTAGGGCATATTTCCAACATATGTTAGTCCCAAAAATAGTATAAAAAGTTGCCAAAAGTATATGAAAGTTGTAGAATATTGGCATGGAACAATAAAAAATTATAGATACGACGGAGACGTATCACCCGTCCTCCCGATCATCCTGTTCGGATGTTGGTTCGATGGGGGCTTCCTGGTCTTCGGCGTTCTCCGGAGTATTATTGTCTCTGGTGCCGGTATTGCTATCTTTTCCACGACGCGATTTAGAGCGGCGTCGCTGACGTCGACCCTTTGGTGGTATCTCAGGAGGTTCGTCCTCGACTGGATCCTTCTCATCATCACCGTCGCCTTCTTTAGGTGTGTCCACCATGTACACGTCATATCAGGAAGTGTCCGTCCAGCGTCCGGTTGACGGTGGGATTTGGGCCTGCTCATCTTTGGCATTGTTGTCCATACCGTTGATGTCTTCAGAGGCGTAATCGAGCATGTCGGTTAGATCCTCGACAGTGGCTATGAAGTGGGTGGTGGGTGGGACATAAAATTCCTTGCTTTCAGCCCCTAGCATGGGTTGGGTGTAGTTCGGCAGCGATTCGTCTGCAATAGCAAGGGATCACATTAAGTCCAGGGCCTCGCTTAGAGGCGAGGGTTGGACGGGGAGAGAAGAGCTTTTGGCGCTGGGTGAGGAAAGGTCCCTCCGGGTTGCGCCCGCTTGCCGTAGTCCTCGAGAGTCTAGAATTAGGATCCGGGGATGAGTCCGGCCCCCCGGTGATGAGGGGAGTCCGGCTAAGCTCCAGGTCTGCCGATGACACAGTCCTATCTAGATCTGAGGTAATGAGCTCCGTAATTGTGGAGAGTCCGGTGGGATCTACGCTCCCATCTTCGGACGCAGTAGTCTGCTCTGGATCTAAGGCCAGAGCGGTGGTCGGCATTGCGAACCCCTCGAAGATCAAGTCTCCCCGGATATCGGCGACATAGTTCAGATTTTCAAAACTAATTTGATGACCAGGGGCGTAGCTGTCGATCTGCTCCAGGTGGCCAATCGAATTAGCCCGCAGTGCGAAGCCACCGAATACGAAAATTAGGCTGGGGAGAAAAGTCTCCTTCACGGCAGCATCGTTGTAGATGATCGATGGAGCCATCGAGCCTTTCGACGACGGCACAGTGGAACTCTCAATGAAAGCACCAATGTCAGTGTCAAAACCGGCAGATCTCGGGTAGTTGGTCCCGAACTGTGCGTCTGAGGATCGAAGGTAATAGGAGACAGGGACACAATGTTTACCCAGGTTCGGGACCTCTTAATGGAGGTAATACCCTACTTCTTGCTTGATTGACTTTGATGAATATGGGGGTTACAAGAGTTGATCTACCTCGAGATTGTAATGGCTAAACCCTAGATGTCTAGCCTGTATGATTATGATTGCCTCTATGGACTAAACCCACCGGTTTATATAGACACCGGTGTCGGTGTCAAAACTGGCGGATCTCGGGTAAGGGGTCCCGAACTGTGCGTCTAAGGTCGATGGTAACAGGAGACGGGGGACACGATGTTTATCTAGGTTCGGGCCCTCCTGATGGAGGTAATACCCTACTTCCTGCTCGATTGATCTTGATGAATATGAGGATTACAAGAGTTGATCTACCACGAGATCGTAATGGCTAAACCCTAGATGTCTAGCCTGTATGATTATGATTGCCTCTATGGACTAACCCCTCCAGTTTATATAGACATCGGAGGGGCCTAGGGTTGTACAGAGTCGGTTTTCAAAGGAAGGAATCTTCATATCTGAACGCCAAGCTTGCCATCCACGCAAAGGAGAGTCCCATCCGGACACAGGAGGAAGTCTTCTATCTTGTATCTTCACGGCCCATCAGTCCGGCCCACGTCACACAGGCCGGATGCCCGAGGACCCCTTAATCCAGGACTCCCTCATTAGCCCCCGAACCAGACTTCAATGACAATGTGTCTGGCGCGTTAATAGTCTTCGGCATTGCAAGGCGGGTTCTTCCTCTGAATACTTCAAAGCATCTGATCGAAGAGTTGTACTCGGCTTTCCATTTAATGTCGCACTTCTTGGCTTCTACGCCTCCGTTGCTTCGGCTTCCACGTGTCGAGCGAACACGAAAGGTTAGAGTATTTTTGCACATAACACCCTGGCCATGTAAGAAAGGCGTCTATTTAAAGGGATTGGATCTCAGATCCCATTCCACACCAAGCGGAAAATCCTTAGAGCTTGCCAGGGGAAATCATCCAACACATGGCTAGCACCCCCAGTTCTTCCTCCTGCCCCCATGGCTCCGAAAAAGGCGATTGGGAGAAATGTTTTGTATCCCATTACTAGCTGAGTAAGCTTCAAACACAGGGATTCCTTCCCCCGGCGGATTTAGTTCCCGTCCGGGCAGGATTAACCTCCTTTACAGGCGAAGCTCTGGCGGAAAATTTCCCTAATCCAACCAGGGGGAGCGAGTGACCTTCATATCCTTCTTAAAAAGAGGCATCGGATTTCCAATCCACCCTTTCCTCCAAGGTCTACTGGAGTACTACGGCCTCCAGCTGCACAACTTCACTCCTGCCTCCATCCTGCATATCGCGGGTTTTGTCGCTCTTTGCGATCTATTCCTGGGCTGTGAGGCCCACTTTGAGTTATGGAGGAAGTTATTCTGCCTCATCCCTCGTACCAAAAACGGATTCGTATTCGAGGTGGGCGGTGCCGAGGTATGGAGCATAGCCGGGACTGGATACCTATCCGGAACACCGACGAAGGCATCTGAAGAGTGGCCCTCAGAGTGGTTCTATATTGAGGATGTCGCTCTCCCTGACCCAGTCCGAATGGGTCTTCCCGAATTTACCAGCTCTCCATTGAAGAAACGCCACAACTGGCGCCCTCGGAGCCTCGCGGAGGAGGATAGTGCGGAAGTCCAACAATTAATGGGCAAAATACAGACACTCGCCCTGTCCGGATTATCAATAATCGAGGTAATGGCCACTTCCATAGCGCGAGGTGTTCAGCCGCTCCAATTCAGGGGGCTCCCTATGTGGCACTACAATGGGGAAGATGACGCCTCACACTGCGGACGAAAGGGTCCGGATTCCCTCACCGCCCTGGCCGCAATATTGGTCGATCTGTATAAAGGGGAAAAAGAGGAGTTTACTCGTCTTACGCGCCGAGAGGGTTTCTCCATGTACAATCCTCCAGCTGGGTGAGTTTTAATCCCACCACTTTACTCAATCCTTTCCCTGAGTCATGTATAATTGACATTAACCCATCCATTTGTAACAGGAATGGCGGAAGGTTACCGCGGGGATCTATAGCCCCGCTCCACAGCCGGAGGACCATAACCGGGACCTTGACCCTGGATTCGAAGAGGATCCAGACATATTTGTAGAGCTTTAGGATGGAGTATTCTACCAGGCGAGCTATGATGGCACGGAAGTGGCCATCACGGCCGACTATCCCGGCCTCCTTCCTGCCTCACATGTAAGTAATCAGGAGACATCTCCTCCGAAAGAGCTTCCTCATTATGCCTCACCCTACGCACTGTCTCGTGCTCCAAAGGGGAGGTGCTCGGCGCGCCATGCTGCACCAGAGGCGTCTCACAAGAGAGCGGCACCCGCGCCGGGCAAGTCTTCGAAGAGGAAGGCAAATGACAACACAGCCGAGCCTTCATCAAAGAGGTATGGCTTTTTAAATATGCCCTCTGGCAGTCACATCGAATTGTGACATCATCCGTTGTGTCTTATCAGGAAGAGTATCCGCCGGATGCTACCTCTTGAGCACTGTGTTGGTTTTTCCTTGAAGAGGAAAGGGTGATGCAGCAAAGTAGCGTAAGTATTTCCCTCAGTTTTTGAGAACCAATGTATCAATCCAGTAGGAGGCTACGCGCGAGTCCCTCGTACCTGCACAAAACAAATAACTCCTCGCAACCAACACGATAAGGGGTTGTCAATCCCTTCACGGTCACTTACGAGAGTGAGATCTGATAGATATGATAGGATAATATTTTTGGTATTTTTCTGATAAAGATGCATAGTAAAATAAAAGCAAAAGAAATAACTAAGTGTTGGAAGATTAATATGATGAAGATAGACCCGGGGGCCATAGGTTTCACTAGTGGCTTCTCTCAAGAGCATAAGTATTTTACGGTGGGTGAATGAATTACTGTTGAGCAATTGACAGAATTGAGCATAGTTATGAGAATATCTAGGTATGATCATGTATATAGGCATCACGTCCGAGACAAGTAGACCGACTCCTGCCTGCATCTACTACTATTACTCCACTCATCGACCGCTATCCAGCATGCATCTAGAGTATTAAGTTCATGAAAACAGAGTAACGCCTTAAGCAAGATGACATGATGTAGAGGGATAAATTCATGCAATATGATTAAAACCCCATCTTGTTATCCTCGATGGCAACAATACAATACGTGCCTTGCTGCCCCTACTGTCACTGGGAAAGGACACCGCAAGATTGAACCCAAAGCTAAGCACTTCTCCCATTGCAAGAAAGATCAATCTAGTAGGCCAAACCAAACTGATAATTCGAAGAGACTTGCAAAGATAACCAATCATGCGTAAAAGAATTCAGAGAAGATTCAAATATTGTTCATAGATAATCTTGATCATAAACCCACAATTCATCGGTCTCAACAAACACACAACAAAAAGAAGATTACATTGAATAGATCTCCACGAGAGAGGGGGAGAACATTGTATTGAGATCCAAAAAGAGAGAAGAAGCCATCTAGCTACTAACTATGGACCCGAAGGTCTGAGGTAAACTACTCACACTTCATCAGAGAGGCTATGGTGTTGATGTAGAAGCCCTCCGTGATGGATGCCCCATCCGGCGGAGCTCCGGAACAGGCCCCAAGATGGGATCTCGTGGGTACAGAAGGTTGCGGCGGTGGAATTAGGTTTTTGGCTCCGTATCTGATCGTTTGGGGGTACGTAGGTATATATAGGAGGAAGAAGTACGTTGGTGGAGCAACAGGGGGCCCACGAGGGTGGAGGGCGCGCCCCCTACTTCGTGGCCTCTTGGAAGCTTCTCTTACATAGATCTTGTTCGTTCCAAAAATCACGTTCCCGAAGGTTTTATTCCGTTTGGACTCCGTTTGATATTCTTTTTCTGCGGAACTCTGAAATAGGCAAAAAATAGCAATTCTGGGCTGGGCCTCCGGTTAATAGGTTAGTCCCAAAAATAATATAAAAGTGAATAATAAAGCCCAATATTGTCCATAACAGTAGATAATATAGCATGGAGCAATAAAAAATTATAGATACGTTTGAGACGTATCACCGGACTATGTCCGGAGACCCTGCCGGCCGCGCCTCGACCAGTCAGGTTGCAGACCCTGTCTCTAGGGCGGGGGCTGACATGGGAGTGATGCCGGATTGTCGTCCTTCAGAGGATTTGGATGATGTATCCGTCACGAACTGTCAAGTGGAGAGCGCCATGAATCATTGGCGCCAGAGGGCCGATCTTCGCGACCACGGCTTTACAAAAGAGGCATTCAATGCCTTTAGCTCGGCTGATGCATACATCCAAGCTACTCGGGATGGGCTTGCCAGAGCCACGGACCAGCATTTGAAAGACGTGCGGGTAAGTACGCATTGTACAGATCTGGTAATCATGTACCAGTAGCCCCCGAGACTTGAAATAGTTGAAACAACTGATTTAAGGATCATTGTATAATCAGGTACTCATAGAGATGAACAACATGCCGTCTCATGAGCTGGAAACGTGCCGGACTCAGCTAGCTGTTGTTACCGCCGAACTGGAGAAGTCCAAAGAGGCACCGCCTGGTAATGTTCCCCTCCATCCAGAAAAAGTATAATCATGTACCAGTAATGTTAATATTGTTGCGTTCCCGATGACAAGATCAGCAGATCAACTGAAAGAGGAACTTAAAGTCGCGCAGGCGGGTGAACAAGAGGCCAAAATGCAACTGGCCGCGGGCGAACGTGTGCTGACACGGGTCAGGGATGATAAAAACAAGCTGCAGGATTCCAACACCCTGTTGGGCGAAGAACTAAAAGATGTGCGAGCCCAGCTAGCTGACGCCGTAAAGGAAAATAGGAGGCTACGAGGCGGCATATTCAGTATGCTTTTGAACTTACCTTCATATAATTCAGCGAAGAAATGATCTAACAGATTTATGTCTGCAAGTATGCTGACTGGCCAACCCGAAGAGGAAATGTCCGGCTCTCAAGGCGATCTGCTGCTAGAACTGTCCCAACTGCTCGAGCGAGCTTGACAAGCAATGCGGGGCATTGCCAAGGCTTTGTGGCCATCCGCCTCTCCTCCAAGAAGTATGGAGGAGCTTGTGAAGCTATTCCAAGGAGCTCGGTGGCGCTTTCGATTATGGAAGATATCGGCCTGCCGAGAAGGTGCGCGAGAGGCCTGGGCCATGGTAAAAACATGGTACACCAAGCTTGATCCAAATCATATGGCCCGGGTCGGACCTCGGGGGTCAGATGGACAAGAAATTCCAGTTAGTTTGGTATATGACCAAGTAAAGATAGCCGCCAAGTTTTCCCAACAGGATTGTAAGCTAGACAGCCTATTAGACGGCATAGAGGAAGAAGTTTTTGAGTCCAAGTGACGATGTACTTCAATTGACAAATTTGTCCCTAGCCGGATTGTAAAACGATTGTCATGGCGGACCTTTTCGCTTCGACCTCTGGACCCGAAGGTGCGGAGTGTTTCCGAATACCGAATCGGCAATATAGACCGGGGTATGCGTGGAAACCAGGCATAGGGGTCATAGTTGCTTGAACAGACAAGTTATATCCAGCTAGCTATGTTATATTACATGTTGATTGTAAGAAACATCTTCCAGGGAGAATAGTTCCGTTAAGGGTTCCTTTCCCTGGGCGAACATGCGTTAGTATGCATGTCCGAACTGTGATCGAAAAATCGCAGTATACGTAACATCTGGGGGTTCACAATGTAATTAGGGTATAACGTCTTTCGTCCGCCGACCGAATATTCCCTTAAGAATGCTAGCTTTCGGCTTCACCCAGTCTGAGGTACAAGTCCGGATGACCCGGCTATACCAATCGCAGAGGTGCTCCCTTTATGCCCTAGCCGAACAAACGGGAACGTAGGGCATAAGCACAGGAGCCCGGCAACCCAGTTTGGCCAAAACTTAAGTCATAAGGGTGCATATAATGGCGAAGAAAAGGTACATATGAGGAAAGGACACATATGTGGTGAGCTTGATGCTCGTAAAATAATAATAAGCTTCTGTAAAAGAAGCCCCAGGCATTATGGGCGTATACATTTAATGATGTGTACGTCATAGGTGTGCGGTTTGGCCGTACAAGAGCTATAGAGCTAGAGAAAAAGTTAAAGAGAGAAAAAATGGAAACAAAGGGAGAAGAAGACGAACAAAGAGTCCAACTCTAGGCGTAGAATCTTCGGAGTCTGGCAGCATTCCACGGGTTCGGCTCTAAGCGATTGTCTGATGCATCACGCAGGCGGTACGCTCCTCCAGTAAGAACTTCATCTATGATGAAGGGACCCTCCCACTTGGGCTTGAGTTTGTCCATTTTCTTTTCTGGCAAGCGTAGAACGAGTTCACCAACATTATAAGTCTTGGCCCGCACTTCTCTGCTTTGGTATCTGCGAGCCTGTTGTTGATAGAATGCAGAACGGGTTTTTTCAATGTCGCGCTCCTCCTCCAGGGCATATAGACTGTCCTGCCAATCAAGCTCGGCCTCTCTCTCTCTCTCTTCATACATGCGCACTCGAGGTGAGTCATGAATAATGTTGCAGGGCAAAACGGCCTCTGCGCCGTACACCATGAAAAATGGTGTGTATCCGGTAGTGCGATTGGGCATGGTCCACAGCCCCCAGAGTACGAAGTCAAGCTCCTCAACCCAGTGCTTGTCTGATTCTTTCAAAGACCGCACTAGTCTAGGCTTGATGCCGCTCATGATAAGACCATTAGCTCGTTTGACTTGACCATTTGTTTGTGGGTTATAGATGGAGGCATAATCGAGCTTAGAGCCCAGGTTAGCACACCAAGCTTTCACTTCCTCGGCTGTAAAGTTAGAGCCATTATCGGTGATGATGTTGTGTGGGACACCATAACGGTGCACGACACCGGATATGAAGTCTATCATTGGTCTGGCTTCGGCCGTTTTAACCGGTTTGGCCTCTATCCACTTGGTGAATTTATCTACCATGATCAGCAGATATTTTTTCTTATGGCATCCTCCTTTAAGGGGTCCGACCATATCCAGCCCCCATACCACGAAAGGATAAGTAATGGGGATTGTTTGTAGAGCGGTAGGCGGCATATGGCTTTGATTGGCGAAAAGCTGGCATCCGACACAACGTTGGACAAGGTCCTGTGCATCTGCTCGGGCCGTCGGCCAAAAGAATCCTATACGGAAGGCTTTACTTACAAGGGACCGAGCCGCGGCGTGGTGACCGCCGAGACCAACATGGATTTCGGCTAGGAGCTGTCGTCCCTCTTCTTCGGAGATACACCTTTGAAAAACTCCGATAGCGCTTTTCTTGTAGAGCTCTCCGTCATGGACCTTGTAGGCTTTCGAGCGCCGAACAATACAGCGAGCCTCATTCTGGTCCTCAGGGAGCTCTCGCCTATTAAGGTAGGCCAAGAAGGGTTCAGTCCATGGGGCAATTACTGCCATTATTAGATGGGCCGATGATGTTATTTCGGTGGTTGAGCCCCCGATGATATGGGTATTGTGTTCGGAATCTAGGGGTGTAATCAGATCCGGACTGGTGTTGCTGCTCTCGCCCTGCCACACCACGGATGGCTTGAAGAGCCTTTCTAGAAAGATGCTAGGCGGGACAGCGTCACGCTTGGCGCTCATGCGAGAAAGGACATCCGCCGCTTGATTACTTTCTCGCGCCACATGATGAAACTCGAGTCCCTCGAACTTAGCTGATATTCTGATTATGGCATTACGATAGGCCGCCATCTTCGGATCTTTGGCGTCCAAGTCTCCATTTATTTGGGATATTGCAAGATTTGAATCCCCGCGCACCTCCAGGCGTTGTATGCCCATGGAAGCAGCCATCCGTAGACCGTGCAATAAGGCCTCATATTCGGCTGCATTGTTGGAGTCTGTGTATAATATTTGGAGTACGTACTGGACTGTGTCTCCAGTGGGGGATGTTAAGACGACGCCCGCTCCTAAGCCGGCCAGCATTTTAGAGCCATCGAAGTGCATGACCTAGTTGGAATATGTGCCGTACTCTTTAGGGAGTTCGACCTCTGTCCATTCGGCGATGAAGCTAGCCAATACTTGGGATTTAATGGCTCGGCATGGTTTGTATGTCATGTCGAATGGCAGGAGCTCAATGGCCCACTTGGCAATCCGACCCGTAGCGTCGCGGTTGTTTATTATGTCATTGAGTGGTACTTCGGAAGCCACCGTGATCGAGCACTCTTGGAAGTAGCGTCGTAGCTTCCGGGATGCCATGAAGACCGCATATGCTATCTTTTGGTAATGAGGGTACCGGGATTTGCATGGTGTGAGGACGGTGGATACGTAGTATACCGGTTTCTGAAGTGGGAATTTGTGTCCGTCCTCCTCTCACTCAACGACGAGCACCGCGCTCACCACCTAGTGTGTTGCAGATATGTATAATAACATTGGTTCGCCGATGTTTGGCGCGGCTAGGATTGGGTTGCTTCCTAAAAGAGCCTTTATTTCTTCCAGTCCGGCCGTTGTCGCATCCGTCCACTCGAACTGGTCGGTGCGTCGGAGAAGGCGATAAAGTGGCAATGCTTTTTCTCCTAGTCTGGAGATAAAGCGAGTTAAAGGTGCCATGCATCCGGCTAGTTTTTGGACCTGTTTAAGGTCTATTGGTGTAGCCAATTGTGACAAAGCTCAGATTTTGGCTGGATTTGCCTCAATTCCTCTATTGGAAATGATGAAGCCCAGCAGTTTTCCAGCAGGAACGCCGAAAACACACTTTTCCGGATTGAGCTTGATGTCATATGTATGGAGGCTGTCGAATGTGAGACGCAGGTCATCTATTAATGACTCGACGTGCCTAGTTTTGATGACGATGTCATCTACATATGCTTCAACTGTCTAGCCTATTTGCTTCTCCAGGCATGTTTGAATCATGCATTGGTAGGTGGCGCCGGCGTTTTTAAGCCCAAAGGGCATAGTGTTGAAGCAGAAAGGCACGTATGGGGTAATGAATGCTGCTGCGGCTTGATCAAACTCCTTCATTTTGATTTGATGGTATCCGGAGTATGCGTCGAGGAAATAGAGTGAGTCATGTCCTGCAGTAGCATCAATAATCTGATCGATGCGGGGGAGGGGGAAGGGATCCTTAGGGCAGGCCTTGTTGAGGTCTTTGAAATCGATGCACAGGCGCCAGGATTTATCCTTCTTTGTCACCATCGCCAGGTTTGCTAGCCAGTCCGGGTGTTTTATTTCTCTGATGAATCCGGCCTCGATTAACTTGGCTAGCTCCTTCCCCATGGCTTGTCGTTTGGGCTCAGAAAAGCGCCGCAGTGTTTGCTTGACCGGCTTATAACCCTTCAATATATTGAGGCTGTGTTCGGCCAACCTGCGTGGGATTCCTGGCATATCAGAAGGGTGCCAGGCGAATATGCCCCAGTTCTCACGCAGGAACGCTCATAGTGCGGCGTCGACCATTGGGTCCAGCTGTGCCCGATGGAAGCTGTCTTCTTGGGGTCTCTCAGGTAGACTTGAAATTTGACTATTTCGTCTGCTGGTTTGAAGGAGGTGGATTTGGACCGCTTACCAAGGATTACGTCGTCAATATCCACCGTGGAGCGTAGTGCGGTTAACTCTTCGGTCGCGAGGCCCTCGGACAGTGCCTCGAGGGCCAGGGATGCGGTTTTGTTTTTGGCGCGGAGGGCTATGTCCGGATCACTGACGAGAGTGATAACGCCATTGGCCCCGGGCATCTTGAGCTTCATATACCCGTAATGAGGTATAGCTTGAAAGCGTGTGAATGCATCTCGCCCCAATAGGGCGTGATATCCACTGTTGAAAGGGGCCACTTGGAAGGTTATCTCTTCGGACCGATAGTTCTCCGGCGTGCCGAATACCACGTCAAGTGTAAATTTCCCCGCGCATCGCACCTCCCGGATGGGAATAATTCCTCGGAAGGTCGTATTACTTTGCTTGACGCGGCTCCTGTCTATTTCCATTTTATTGAGTGTGTCCTCGTAAATGAGGTTTAGCCCGCTACCGCCGTCCATGAGCACTTTAGTAAGCCGAAAGCCATCCACAATTGGATTGAGGTCCAAGGCGGCTGGTGCCCGGACTGACCGGAGTCTTGGTTCGTCACTGGCATTGAAAGTTATGGCCGTGTCATTCCAGGGGTTTATTGCTGCGACTTGGCAGACTTCAGCGAGGTCGCGGAGTGCCCTGTTGCGCCGATTGTTTGAAGCAAAAGTCTTGAAGACCGTCAATACTCTAAGGTCATCGTCCTCCGGGGGGTGTTGCTCTGAGGTGTCTTTGGTGAGGATATCCTTACCGCTCTTGGCCACTTGCCGGAGTATCCAACATGCTCTAAGGCTGTGGGTTGGTACGGTATCCGGTGTCGTGTGTATTTTGCATGGCCTATCGAGCCATCCCTCTAGAACGGTTCCGCGTCCCGTATTGGGCTTAGTTTTCTTCACTATGTGGTCGGGTGCCCCGTGAGGGTGCATCCTTTTTGCTTGCCAGGGGGGTTGAGTGGAGACCGGTGGTTCCCAGCGAGCTGTCTGAGGTTTCCCGGCGCTTTCCATTGCGCAGTACTTCTGTACTATGGTTGCCAAGTCAGCGAAGTGTAAAACGCGACGGCGGTTGATGGTGTTGAGGATTCCTTCGTCCGTGCAATTATTGCAGAATATCGAAATCGCATCCTCGTCGCGGCAATCTTTAATCTTGTCTATGACAAGGAGGAATCTGGCCTAAAAGTGATGGACTGTTTCCTGAGACTGCTGTCGAACGTACATGAGGTCTCATATATCCGTAGGGCCGAAATTGCTTGGCGAATATTGCTTGTGGTGGGTGGGTGGCTTTAAATCCGATCCCTCACCCAATTTGGAGTCGGGAGTTTATAGAACTTCCGAGCTTAATAGTTCGGGCTCCGGGATGTTGAATGATTTTCCAGGCTCGACGCCCGATTCTAGCTTCGGGGGACCGGGAATGTCGTCCCGTGGGCAGGTATCCGGCTCTTCGAGCTCGCAAATCCGAACACAACTCATCTTCAACGTAGGGGAAGAGTTGTTGTTTTGCTCCTCTACGACCGCTATCTGATGGGTGATCGGCGGAGATTTGATTTCTCTCTGATCAGGTTTAAGCCCAATCTGATCATAGTCTGTAGCGACCCCCATGGCGGCGATGCGATCCAGGAGTTCATTTAAAGACGACAACTCCACTGGATCCATCCGTTTGGAGTACTCGGAGTCAACACGGAGGCGATTTTCGATGACCTGAGAAGTCATCGTCGGCTTAACGGCCGAACGGGCGATCATGGTAAAGTCGCCCAGCCGGAGGGTTTGGCCTGAGGTCAGGACTCCTTCGGAGGTGATACTGTCATTGATAACAAGGCGAGCCATCGATCCTGTCTTTGACGTCACAGCAGAACTCTCAATGAAAGCACCAATGTCGGTGTCAAAACCGGCGGATCTCGGGTAAGGGGTCCCGAACTGTGCGTCTAAGGTCGATGGTAACAGGAGACAGGGGACACGATGTTTACCCAGGTTCGGGCCCTCTTGATGGAGGTAATACCCTACTTCCTGCTTGATTGATCTTGATGAATATGAGGATTACAAGAGTTGATCTACCACTAGATCGTAATGGCTAAGCCCTAGATGTCTAGCATGTATGATTATGATTGCCTCTACGGACTAACCCCTCCAGTTTATATAGACACCAGAGGGGCCTAGGGTTGTACAGAGTCGGTTTACAGAGGAAGGAATCTTCATATCCGAACGCCAAGCTTGCCATCCACGCAAAGGAGAGTCCCATCCGGACACGGGAGGAAGTCTTCTATCTTGTATCTTCACGGCCCATCAGTCCGGCCCACGTCACATAGGCCGGACGCCCGAGGACCCCTTAATCCAGGACTCCCTCAACCGGAGGGACCTAGGGTTGTATAGAGTCGGTTTACAGAGAAAGGAATCTTCATATCCGATCGCCAAGCTTGCCATCCATGCAAAGGAGAGTCCCATCCAAACACGGGGGAAAACCTTCTATCTTGTATCTTCACGGCCCATTTGCCCGACCCATGTCACATAGCCTGGACGCCCGAGGACCCCCTAATCCAGGTCTCCCTCAGGAATCGCAACCATAATACAATGGATTCATCGAGTCTAAATCCAGTTGCGCCAGCTTGGCCTCCTCTCTAGAAGCAACTCTGAATGAAGTCGTCTTTTTATGAAGCACAACTTGAACATGAGGATCCTGCATGACTGAACTTAGTAGTGACGAAGACTGCGGCGTGTCCATGTCTTCTCCATGTCTGCCCTCTTCTCCATCTTCAGACTCTTCTTCATGTCAGGCCTCTTCTTCATGCCCGGCGGTCGTCTCTTCATCTGGCCCCATGTCGTTATTGTCTTCCATCTTGACGTCCTCATCATCATTTTCTCTTGTCCACCGAGTATAGCCGTCCATGAAACCATGCATGAGCAGGTGTGCCTTCAAATGGCGACACGAAAAGGTTCGATCCAGACTCCTTTGCATCTTTGACACAGATATTTTATCTTGGTGCATTTATTTTGATACATGTCGGACACCGCGGATCGCAAGAATCTATCCAAGATCCTTCCATTGACCTTAATCGCCTGCGCAGTATAAGAAAAAGAATTATAATGATGCATGCATCAAAGTCATACAAAATAGGCATGACCTTCCCTAAAAATAGACAAGTTGATTTTGCCAGAAATTCGCCGAAAGGGAAATAAATCGACATTTCGGTAAAACCTAGGGAACTCATATCACGCACAATTACTCAATTCAATCATGGTCACGTGCACAATTCGGTCGATCATATTGCACACACACAAATTCTATTCTTGCACAACAATATTATTTACTCACCTATCTCAAGAGAGCACGATCGATGTCACTTGGGATCGAAGTGGACAAAGATATTTCATGCTCGTTCATTAATGAGAGGGAGGTAGCTAGCTTACTTCATTTAATGAGTCTAGAGAGTTAGGTGATTAAGTAGTAGATCTGCTTGGATGAGAGACGAGTCTAACTAGTGGAGAGGGAGAGAGAGCTAGTGACTAGTGAGTGAGTGAATGGAGAGAGAGAGAGAGAGCAGGGGGCAAGTGAGGAAGAGATGAAGGGAGCCATTAATGGAGATGGTGGAGGGGCAAAGGGGAGAGAGGGAGAAGAGCGGAGAAGGAAGAGAGAAGAAAGTAAGTGTGAGGAAAGAGCTAGCTAGAGGTCGGGGAGGGAGAGGGAGAGGGAGGGGGAATAAAGGTGGTTGATGCGCTTAGTAGTAGCGCAAGGCATGGGGGTCGCGCTACTACTAAGCCCATTAGTTGGAGCACGGCCTCGGGCACCAGCGCTTAAGCTACTACTAAGAAGGGCCCACCAGCTGGCCCCGTCTATCCATAGAAGTAGAGTGAGGTGGCACACACGCGCTACTACTATCAACTTAGTAGTAGCGCGGGTTTTATACCCCGCGCTACTACTATGGCTTGTCCCGGGGGCACGGTGGGGACCACCTAGTAGTAGTGCTGACCTGTTGTGCCCGCGCTGCTACTATGCTCTATCAGTAGTGCGTTGTTTTTACCCACGCTACTACTAAGTAGTAGTAGTAGTAGCACAGACAGTTAACCCACACCACTATTAAGTGGTTGCCTATAGGGGTTTTCCTAGTAGTGTCACATTTAGCAAGCAGATGGGTCTAAACCGCTCAATCCAAACAACACCCATTTTCTTGTGGAGAAGCATGATAATTCCAAAGTTTAGACCAAGCAACAAAACATCATCATTGTACAAGTTCACAAATTTTTTGAAAGAAGATTACCTTCAATTCCCAACATTTCTCATCAAACTCAGTGGGGAATAATTTGTGCTAAATTTACTGGGTGTTAAGACTTTTGACCTTATTACCAGCTACCATCACATTCCTTGGCACCCATATGCTAGGCAATTTCTTTCACCTATATCTAGTGTCTTCTCAGCTTTTACGAATGTGGATGCTCTAAGACAATATATTGTGTTGCTAATGAAGTACTAATTTTGAAATAAATGTATATTTTACTGAAATATTATATTTGTTAGTCCCACCATCTCAAAATAAGTATCGCTGATTTCACACAACCTTGTGGGCGGAGGGAGTATTTTGTAATGTCACTTTCAAGAAAATATCACATAAGCAATCAATTGTAGAGTGTGACCTTGTTTGTATGATTGAAAGATAGTCTAAGAAGTAGCTATCAATCGTATATCTCTTCAACTGCATACACTTAAAGTCTGCCATTACACATTATTATTCTTTTTGGAAATATACATTGTAATTTTTGCTGCACTTTCCTGAATAGTTATAGATTAGTTCAAAGTTTTATACAGAAATATTTGTATAAAATTGTCATTGCCATTTGATCTTACACCCAACGATATTTATATACTAGGTTATATTGGCGGATATCGTTTTAGGAAAGAAGAAAATGACGTCTAAAGTCATGGCTGCAACAAATGTAATGAGTAGGAAGCCTGTTGTGGATAAGCGGCTCCAGGATGAATTATCGCATTGTTTGGACAGTTGCCTAAACCAACCAAACAAGTACCGTTGGTCTTATCAGCACATCAGTACCTTGATTTTAGTATAGCATTTTAGGTTCAATTTTTTTGGGCCGGAAATTTTAGGTTGAACTTAACAAAATACGTTTACAAATATGAATCTACCTGATCATTCATGCTGGGTCCGGCCCCACTCTTTTCATGGTTGCACTTCCTATATTCACATAATTAAAAGTCTAGAACATAAAACATGATGTTACATGTATACCCTACATTTTGTCTATGCATAAAAATACTTGTATCTATCCAGAATTACTTTATTTGGAAGAAATAATCTTGTCACTGGAAATCTTTTCTGCACAAAAATCTGCAATTGAGCACCTGAGATTAAGATGCGCATTTATGGTCTGGTCATCTGCCGTCTTATATCCTAATACTTTTTGCATCTCAGATGTGAATTATCTTTCTGACACATACGGTAATTAAGATGATTGACATTAGAGGGGATATATTATTCTCTATGGTATATCATTATGGATGACATGCAAGTTATTAATTAATTATTACTATTATATTGTTGCAATATTAATTGATCATGTAAAGATAGTTGCAATACATGACACTACATGCAAGTGCATCTGGCTTCTGAGCCCGGGCTCCAGGATGAATTATCGCATTGTTTGGACAGTTGCCTAAACCAACCAAACAAGTACCGTTGGTCTTATCAGCACATCAGTACCTTGATTTTAGTATAGCATTTTATGTTCAATTTTTTTGGGCGGGAAATTTTAGGTTGAACTTAACAAAATACGTTTACAAATATGAATCTACCTGATCATTCATGCTGGGTCCGGCCCCACTCTTTTCATGGTTGCACTTCCTATATTCACATAATTAAAAGTCTAGAACATAAAACATGATGTTACATGTATACCCTACATTTTGTCTATGCATAAAAATACTTGTATCTATCCAGAATTACTTTATTTGGAAGAAATAATCTTGTCACTGGAAATATTTTCTGCACAAAAATCTGCAATTGAGCACCTGAGATTAAGATGCGCATTTATGGTCTGGTCATCTGCCGTCTTATATCCTAATACTTTTTGCATCTCAGATGTGAATTATCTTTCTGACACATACGGTAATTAAGATGAATGACATTAGAGGGGATATATTATTCTCTATGGTATATCATTATGGATGACATGCAAGTTATTAATTAATTATTACTATTATATTGTTGCAATATTAATTGATCATGTAAAGGTAGTTGCAATACATGACACTACATGCAAGTGCATCTGGCTTAGAAGATCAATCCATAATATCACTGATTTCACATAACCAATGCTATCTATATATTCCATGAAAAATAAACCAATGGAATAGAGAAATACATGAACTGTGTAATGAAAAACCATGCGGATTTGCTCGCTGAGACATTGCTAGGAACATCCGTCGGACATCACACTATCGTGTCATAAGAAGTGAACCAGCATGGTTTCACTTCAGTACCGATGTGATTACCCATGTAGTCTTTGTTTGTCGGACCTAATAGCTAAGAACTTGCGTCACTATCTTATTAAAGGCATTGTCTCCATGCTGATGTTGTAGCCATGTTGTGTTAGATCTGGCATCCACGATGAAAATTCTTGCGCTAACAGGCTGGACGTGGTGACGTTGGTGTGATTGTTTTTTCTTTTGTTTTTTCGCTCTGACTTCTTGATGGATTGGTGCAGCAGAAAGTGACTTAGTCGTATGTGTTTTTTCATAGCTTGTCAGGCTCAGCCAGTGTGGTCCATCTAAGAGTCCCGCTTCGGTACAACCCCTCCTAAAACGTACTATAAAGGGGCAATATTATCTTTATTGATTATGGTTGTCTCATCGCTTTGTGTCTTTAGATTCATTTTAAGATAGCTTACCAAATACGCCACGTTGTCTTGTTGCTTTGTATCAATTTTAATATTATTATGGTGGTGTGCATCTGCAGATGCAGAGGCCGGAATGTTTAATCTTCTTTTCGGAAAAAAATGTGATTACCCATCTTAGATGAGCATGTCCGTAATAGTGGTCTACTTTATGTGAATTATGTAAATGTATGTTTATTTTGGTCAACTTTCATAAAAACATGTAAATGTCATTTGGATGGCAAGACAGAAAGTGTGGGTTCTTCGGGAAATACTATTACCGAAAAAGGCTTTCGCCTTGCTTTATAAATAAATCAAACCACCACAGCCAAACGGTAGAACAAGGTTCACCCACGCACACAGTTGCACAACAGACAACAGGTGCGAGCTTAATCTCGTTCAGTATCAATAGTCTGTATTGCATAGCGCAAGCACGATTGGTTCGTACCATGGTGTTTCTAAGGTGCTCTGGACCTCTGGTGTACTCTCAAGAGCGAGTGCATTTGGACATGTATTCGTTTAACTTTCCTTAGTTATAACTAATTACTAATATATGTACAAAACAATATTATTTTTAGCGGAGCATAACAATTTCTGGGCTGAAATATCATGGCAAGCCATATCTGTTTATCTATATTTGGTTATATTTGTTCCATGTAGAGTGCAGGAATGACAGCCCTAATTTGAACAGAAAGATCTAAAGTAACTAATTAATGGAAATCTCTTATTTATATTGCATTTTATAGAGCATGAGTGATTGATTCGGTTCACTGAATCTATCACTCAAGCTTCACAAACCATACACTATAATATAGTAATATATATGTACAAACAATTCGGCTGGAGATAGCACCAGACGACCCCGGGCGTATTGAGCTACACACATGCAGACCAGCAAAAGCCACACGCACGCGCACGTAGTACCGTGGTATTTCGATCGCACACATATACAATACTACATACGTACGGTGGTAATATATATGACGGCCAGCCGTCCTGCCAGGTAGACGAAGACTACCTCGTGGTATCTACAGTATATCTTACCCAGGGCAGACAGGCAAGCTTGGAAGCTCACGCGTCGCGGACCTCGAAGACGTTGCGCGTCTTGACGACGACGTCGTACATGTGGACGAGCTTGAGGCGGGCGAAGTCTCGCGGGACGGAGATGAGGTGCACGGTGGAGCGCTGGTGGAACTGGAGCAGGCACGAGTCGTTGAGGTAGCGCTCCCACCCTAGCTCCCGCAGCCGCCGCTCCAGGACGTCGTACGTGGTCACCACCTCGCCGCTCGGCACATGCACCAGCACTTTGCCCGGCCGCGCCCCGCTCCCGCCGCCGCGGCCGGGCGCCTCGTTGTCCGCCCGCCTCACGATCCCGTCCTCGAATACCCACACGCCAGTCATGCTAGCTATTTCACTTGACTTGACTAGCTTGTAGGCTTTTGCTAACAGCTTGCAAGATGTATCGATTTCAGAGGTGATCGATCAGCAATGGTGATTGATGGTGCAAAGAGGTGGGAAGAAGGTGCAGAGCTTATATAGGGGCAAAGGCTACCGGGATGACGTGGGTGCACTGCTTATTACGGTGTGGCTCCTGCATCGGCTAAGGTGGGTCCCGCCAGCTCAGCGGTGGTGTCCTTGGAATGGGGTGGTGTGGGCCCCCGGGAATCACGGCGCCTCCAACCATAGAAGTAGAACATAGTTGGAAGTTTCCAATCGAATACTGACAATCAACCGTTGGATCACAGAATGGATGGCCAGATCTGTTGTGTTCCTCTGGGCCACGAAAAAGCAAGATGGTCATTGAAGCCGTCTATAATAACGATGGAAAAGGGCAGAGATATACCTTGTAATAACTATGTTTTTTAAATTAATAAATACAGTATAGACACAGACCCTCATAAACATATACATACACTCGCCGCTAGTAACACATAGACACACATCATACCTATGAGCAATTTCGAAAGATTGAGCTGACAAGTTTTGAGATTGACATCACAGGCACCTCGCTATCGACAGGAACGTCACCTCCACTTATAGCCATCCAACCAAAGGTCGGTTCTCATATTATTTTTTAATCTTTTGATAAAGGGTATATATTTAATATCATGTCGATACCAAGTATGCCAAGTCCATGCAACACCATGCATATTTAATGATATTAAAGAATGAAAGATACAAAACTATAGAAAAATTTAATACTTATCAACATTCCTAAGTTTAATCTACTATCGCCCTCGAGCATATAGATGATTCAGGAATAATGTTGAAGATTAAATGATACCTTAACTGATGAGGACATCAATATCATTGTTACACCCACAACCCCTGCTGCTATACATACTAGACCAATTACTAGAGCTCGCGCACGCAAATTAAATTACCAGGTACTTTCATTTCTTGGTCATGATTCTAATGTTGATGAGAATATGATGTTTCCTAAATTGGATACATTTGTTTTGCTTACAAATGAAGGGCTTAGCTTGAACAAGAAGGATGAACATTGGAGCAAGAACAAGCATGAAGATGATGGCATGTGCAAGAGGAACAGTAACGAGTTTTAAATGATGATTTCAGGACTTTGAAGCCACCCTAATGGGTGCATGAAGGCTTGGATGAAATATACAAGATGCCACATCACAAATTTCGTCCAAAGCCTATTATAGGTGCTACGTCACCTTATTATTGGGTCAGGCCAATGTAATTTTGAAATACTTATTTATAGGCTATTTTAGAGTTCGTATGTGTGGGGAAACAAAGTTAGTCTTGGTTTCGGACCCCTCCTACAAGGGGTCTCATGAAATTCCCCCTACTCCTCCATATATACAACCCTTAGGGCGTCGTTTAGACTTTGGGTTTTGTTTAGATTAAAAGTTCATCATAGCTACATCTTCGCGTACTTCGTTTGTGTTCAACAACCAGACCAAGACATCGCAGAACCCCAATTGATCAATAAAGCTTTCATCTTATATTCGCAATATCCAGATTGCAATCTTAGTTTCTTGCTTGTTCTTCATTCGCTTGCAGGAAATAGACCTTCATGGTCAGGTTGATCATGCTCTGGCATGGTCAATAACCTCTTGGAGTTTGTTTAGCGATTGCTAAGGCGCGATGTCCTCACACATTCGTAGTCAGATCGTCAAAGTCTACTCCTCCGAAACGATAATCACCTTCTCATCGAAAGACGGGACACCTTTGCCTCTACCAGGTGGTATCAGATTTCCTGGTTGCTCGGTGAGATTTTCCAGTTTTTCATAGTTTAGATCGAGTCTGTTCTTCATACCTACAGTCCACGAAAAAGCCAAAAACAATTAGGGTTAGTTCATCATATCTGAACCAATCTTATCCTTTGCATAATCTTTTATAGGATTTGCTTTATTGAATTTGCGGCTGCATCGTCATGTCTAGTTGCTGGTCTTAACGTCTAGTCCTTTAGAGTTTCGAGTTCTGTCACAGTTTGTCACGCTGCCGCCACACCATCTTCATCGCCGCTGCCATATCATACCACCGCTCCCATATACCACCACTGCTGCCATATCCTCACTACAAAGAAATACTTTTCCGTGATGATACGTGTTTGTCACAGTAGGTCATGTTTTCTGTCATGCATGTATATCCATGACGATTTTATGACAGAATCAAGATAGTCATACATGTGCTGTCGTAGAAGTATTCCATGACATTACCGAAATTATCATCACGTAAGTGTCCACTTCCATGACGATAAATGGTGCGTCATGGAAGTGTTTTCGTCAAGGGTAACCGACACGTGGCATCCACTGTAACTGGTCGTCGTTAAGCTACTGGGTCCGGTTTCGGATCCGATAACCCGTTAACTGTTGGGAATCATAGCATAATTTAAAATTTTCCTACGCTCACCAAGATGCATCTATGGAGTGTACTAGCAACGAGGGGAAGGGAGTGCATCTACATACCCTTGTAGATCGCGAGCGGAAGCGTTCCAATGAACGTGGATGACGGAGTCGTACTCGTCGTGATCCAAATCACCGATGACCGAGTGCCGAACGGACGGCACCTCCGCGTTCAACACACGTACGGTGCAGCGACGTCTCCTCCTTCTTGATCCAGCAAGGGGGAAGGAGAGGTTGATGGAGATCCAGCAGCACGACGGCGTGGTGGTGGATGTAGCGGGTCTCCGGCAGGGCTTCGCCGAGCTTCTGCGAGAGAGAGAGAGGTGTTGCAGGGGAGGAGGGAGGCGCCCAAGGCTGTGTGTTGCTTCCCTCCCTCCCCCCCTTTATATAGGCCCCCTGGGGGGGCGCCGGCCCTGGAGATGAGATCCAAAGGGGGGGCGGCGGCCAAAAGGGGGGAAGGGGTTGCCTTGCCCCCCAAGGCAAGGGGGAACTCCCCCACCCTAGGGTTCCCAACCCTAGGCGCATGGGGGGAGGCCCAAGGGGGGCGCCCCAGCCCACTAAGGGCTGGTTCCCTTCCACTTTCAGCCCACGGGGCCCTCCGGGATAGGTGGCCCCACCCGGTGGACCCCCGGGACCCTTCCGGTGGTCCCGGTACAATACCGGTAACCCCCGAAACTTTCCCGGTGGCCGAAACTGGACTTCCTATATATAATTCTTCACCTCCGGACCATTCCGGAACCTCTCGTGACGTCCGGGATCTCATCCGGGACTCCGAACAACTTTCGGGTTTCCGCATACACATATCTCTACAACCCTAGCGTCACCGAACCTTAAGTGTGTAGACCCTACGGGTTCGGGAGACATGCAGACATGACCGAGACGCCTCTCCGGTCAATAACCAACAGCGGGATCTGGATACCCATGTTGGCTCCCACATGCTCCACGATGATCTCATCGGATGAACCACGGTGTCGAGGATTCAATCAATCCCGTATACAATTCCCTTTGTCAATCGGTATGTTACTTGCCCAAGATTCGATCGTCGGTATCCCAATACCTTGTCCAATCTCGTTACCGGCAAGTCTCTTTACTCGTACCGCAATGCATGATCCCGTGACTAACGCCTTAGTCACATTGAGCTCATTATGATGATGCATTACCGAGTGGGCCCAGAGATACCTCTCCGTCACACGGAGTGACAAATCCTAGTCTCGATCCATGCCAACCCAACAGACACATTCGGAGATACCCGTAGTGCACCTTTATAGTCACCCAGTTACGTTATGACGTTTGGCACACCCAAAGCACTCCTACGGTATCCGGGAGTTGCACGATCTCATGGTCTAAGGAAAAGATACTTGACATTGGAAAAGCTCTAGCAAACGAAACTACACGATCTTTTATGCTATGCTTAGGATTGGGTCTTGTCCATCACATCATTCTCCTAATGATGTGATCCCGTTATCAATGACATCCAATGTCCATAGTCAGGAAACCATGACTATCTGTTGATCAACGAGCTAGTCAACTAGAGGCTTACTAGGGACACATTGTGGTCTATGCATTCACACATGTATTACGATTTCCGGACAATACAATTATAGCATGAATAATAGACGATTATCATGAACAAAGAAATATAATAATAACCATTTATTATTGCCTCTAGGGCATATTTCCAACAGTCTCCCACTTGCACTAGAGTCAATAATCTAGTTACATTGTGATGAATCGAACACCCATTGCGTCCTGGTGTTGATCATGTTTTGCCCTAGGGAGAGGTTTAGTCAACGGATCTGCTACATTCAGGTCCGTATGCACTTTACAAATATCTATGTCTCCATTTTGAACACTTTCACGAATGGAGTTGAAGCGACGTTTGATATGCCTGGTCTTCCTGTGAAACCTGGGCTCCTTCGCAAGGGCAATGGCTCCAGTGTTGTCACAGAAGAGAGTCATCGGGCCCGACGCATTCGGAATCACCCCTAGGTCGGTAATGAACTCCTTCATCCAGACTGCTTCCTGTGCTGCCTCCGAGGCTGCCATGTACTCCGCTTCACATGTAGATCCCGCCACGACGCTTTGCTTGCAACTGCACCAGCTTACTGCTCCTCCATTCAAAATATACACGTATCCGGTTTGAGACTTTGAGGCATCCAGATCTGTGTCGAAGCTAGCGTCGACGTAACCCTTTACGACGAGCTCTTCATCACCTCCATAAACGAGAAACATATCCTTAGTACTCTTCAGGTACTTCAGGATATTCTTGACCGCTGTCCAGTGTTCCATGCCGGGATTACTTTGGTACCTTCCTACCAAACTTACGGCAAGGTTTACATCAGGTCTGGTACACAGCATGGCATACATAATAGACCCTATGGCCGAGGCATAGGGGATGACACTCATCTTTTCTATATCTTCTGCCGTGGTCGGGCATTGAGCCGTGCTCAATTGCACACCTTGCAATACAGGCAAGAACCCCTTCTTGGACTGATCCATACTGAACTTCTTCAATATCTTGTCAAGGTATGTACTCTGTGAAAGACCAATGAGGCGTCTTGATCTATCTCTATAGATCTTGATGCCTAATATATAAGCAGCTTCTCCAAGGTCCTTCATTGAAAAACACTTATTCAAATAGGCCTTTATACTTTCCAAGAATTCTATATCATTTCCCATCAGTAGTATGTCATCCACATATAATATGAGAAATGCTACAGAGCTCCCACTCACTTTCTTGTAAACACAGGCTTCTCCATAAGTCTGTGAAACCCAAACGCTTTGATCATCTCATCAAAGCGAATGTTCCAACTCCGAGATGCTTGCACCAGCCCATAGATTGAGCGCTGGAGCTTGCATACTTTGTTAGCATTCTTAGGATCGACAAAACCTTCCGGCTGCATCATATACAACTCTTCCTTAAGGAAGCCATTAAGGAATGCCGTTTTGACGTCCATCTGCCATATCTCATAATCATAGTATGCGGCAATTGCTAACATGATTCGGACGGACTTCAGCTTCGCTACGGGTGAGAAAGTCTCATCGTAGTCAACCCCTTGAACTTGTCGATAACCCTTAGCGACAAGTCGAGCTCTGTAGATGGTCACATTACCATCCGCGTCCGTCTTCTTCTTAAAGATCCATTTGTTTTCTATGGCTCGCCGCTCATCGGGCAAGTCAGTCAAAGTCCATACTTTGTTTTCATACATGGATTCTATCTCGGATTTCATGGCTTCCAGCCAATTGTCGGAATCCGGGCCCGCCATCGCTTCTTCATAGTTCGAAGGTTCACCGTTGTCTAACAACATGATTTTCAGGACAGGGTTGCCGTACCACTCTGGTGCGGAACGTGTCCTTGTGGACCTACGAAGTTCAGTAACTTGATCCGAAGCTTCATGATCATCATCATTAACTTCCTCCCCAGTCGGTGTAGGCACCACAGGAACATTTTCCCGCGCTGCGCTACTTTCCGGTTCGGAAGAGGTGACTATCACCTCATCAAGTTCCACTTTCCTCCCACTCAATTCTTTCGAGAGAAACTCCTTCTCTAGAAAGGACCCATTCTTGGCAACGAAGATCTTGCCTTCGGATTTGAGGTAGAAGGTATACCCAATGGTTTCCTTAGGGTATCCTATGAAGACGCATTTTTCCGACTTGGGTTCGAGCTTTTCAGGTTGAAGTTTCTTGACATAAGCATCGCATCCCCAAACTTTTAGAAACGACAGCTTAGGTTTCTTCCCAAACCATAATTCATACGGTGTCATCTCAACGGATTTAGACGGAGCCCTATTTAAAGTGAATGCGGCAGTCTCTAAAGCATAGCCACAAAATGAGAGCGGTAAATCAGTAAGAGACATCATAGATCGCACCATATCCAATAGAGTGCGATTACGACGTTCGGACACACCATTTCTCTGAGGTGTTCCAGGCGGCGTGAGTTGTGAAACTATTCCACATTTCCTTAAGTGTGTACCAAATTCGTGACTTAAATATTCTCCACCACGATCTGATCATAAGAATTTTATTTTCCTGTCACGTTGATTCTCAACTTCACTCTGAAATTCCTTGAACTTTCCAAAGGTTTCAGACTTGTGTTTCATTAGGTAGACATACCCATATCTACTTAAATCATCAGTGAGAGTGAGAACATAACGATATCCTCCGCGAGCCTCAACACTCATTGGACCGCACACATCGGTATGTATGATTTCCAATAAGTTGGTTGCTCGCTCCATTGTTCCGGAGAACGGAGTCTTGGTCATCTTACCCATGAGGCATGGTTCGCACGTGTCAAATGATTCGTAATCAAGAGACTCCAAAAGTCCATCTGCATGGAGCTTCTTCATGCGCTTGACACCAATGTGACCAAGGCGGCAGTGCCACAGATATGTGGGACAATCGTTATCAACTTTACATCTTTTGGTATTCACACTATGAACATGTGTAACATCACGTTCGAGATTCATCAAAAATAAACCATTGACCAGCGGGGCATGACCATAAAACATATCTCTCAAATAAATAGAACAACCATTATTCTCGGATTTAAATGAGTAGCCATCTCGAATTAAACGAGATCCAGATACAATGTTCATGCTCAAAGCTGGCACTAAATAACAATTATTGAGGTTTAAAACTAATCCCGTGGGTAGATGCAGAGGTAGCGTGCCGACGGCGATCACATCGACCTTGGAACCATTCCCGATGCGCATCGTCACCTCGTCCTTCACCAATCTCCGTTTATTTCGTAGTTCCTGTTTTGAGTTACAAATATGAGCAACCGCACCGGTATCAAATACCCAGGAGCTACTACGAGTACTGGTAAGGTACACATCAATAACTTGTATATCACATATACCTTTGGTGTTGCCGGCCTTCTTCTTGTCCGCTAAGTATTGGGGCAGTTCCGCTTCCAGTGACCACTTCCCTTGCAATAAAAGCACTCAGTCTCGGGCTTGGGTCCATTCTTTGACTTCTTCCCAGTAACTGGCTTACCGGGCACGGCAACTCCCTTGCCGTCCTTCTTGAAGTTCTTCTTACCCTTGCCCTTCTTGAACTTAGTGGTTTTATTCACCATCAACACTTGATGTTCTTTTCTGATCTCCCCTTCCGCTGATTTCAGCATTGAATATACCTCAGGAATGGTCTTTTCCATCCCCTGCATATTATAGTTCATCACAAAGCTCTTGAAGCTTGGTGGAAGCGACTGGAGGATTCTGTCAATGACCGCGTCATCCGGGAGATTAACTCCCAGCTGAGACAAGCGGTTATGCAACCCAGACATTCTGAGTATGAGCTCACTAACAGAACTGTTCTCCTCCATTTTACAGCTGAAGAACTTGTCGGAGACATCATATCTCTCGACCCGGGCATGAGCTTGGAAAACTAGTTTCAGCTCCTCGAACATCTCATATGCTCCATGTTTCTCAAAACGCTTTTGGAGACCCGGTTCTAAGCTGTAAAGCATGCCGCACTGAATGAGGGAGTAATCATCAGCACGTGATTGCCAAGCGTTCATAACGTCTTGGTTCTCAGGGATTGGTGCATCACCTAGCGGTGCTTCTAAGACATAATCTTTCTTGGCTACTATGAGGATGAGCCTCAGGTTTCGGACCCAGTCCGTATAGTTGCTGCCATCATCTTTCAGCTTGGTTTTCTCTAGGAACGCGTTGAAATTGAGTACAACGTTGGCCATTTGATCTACAATACATAGTGTAAACATTTTAGACTAAGTTCATGATAATTAAGTTCATCTAATCAAATTATTTAATGAACTCCCACTCAGATAGACATCCCTCTAGTAATCTAAGTGAAACATGATCCGAGTTTAACTAGGCCGTGTCTGATCATCACGTGAGACGGACTAGTCATCATCGGTGAACATCTCCATGTTGATCGTATCTTCTATACGACTCATGCTCGACCTTTCGGTCCTCCGTGTTCCGAGGCCATGTCTGTACATGCTAGGCTCGTCAAGTCAACCTAAGTGTATTGCGTGTGTTCCGAGGCCATGTCTGTACATGCTAGGCTCGTCAACACCCGTTGTATTCGAACGTTAGAATCTATCACACCCGATCATCACGTGGTGCTTCAAAACAACGAACCTTCGCAACGGTGCACAGTTAGGGTGAACACTTTCTTGAAATTATTATAAGGGATCATCTTACTTACTACCGTCATTCTAAGCAAATAAGATGCAAAAACATGATAAACATCACATGCAATCAAATAGTGACATGATATGGCCAATATCATTATGCTCCTTTGATCTCCATCTTCGGGGCACCATGATCATCTTCGTCACCGGCATGACACCATGATCTCCATCATCATGATCTCCATCATTGTGTCTTCATGAAGTCGTAACGCCAACGATTACTTCTACTTCTATGGCTAACGCGTTTAGCAACAAAGTAAAGTAATTTACATGGCGTTATTCAATGACACGCAGGTCATGCAAAATAATAAAGACAACTCCTATGGCTCCTGCCGGTTGTCATATTCATCGACATGCAAGTCGTGATTCCTATTACAAGAATATGATCAATCTCATACATCACATATATCATTCATCACATCTTCTGGCCATATCACATCACATAGCACTTGCTGCAAAAACAAGTTAGACGTCCTCTAATTGTTGTTGCAAGTTTTTACGTGGTTTGTAGGTTTCTATCAAGGTGTTCTTACCTACGTATGACCACAACGTGATTTGCCAATTTCCATTTACCCTTCATAAGGACCCTTTTCATCGAGTCCGTTCCGACTAAAGTAGGAGAGACAGACACCCGCTAGCCACCTTATGCAACTAGTGCATGTCAGTCGGTGGAACCTGTCTCACGTAAGCGTACGTGTAAGGTCGGTCCGGGCCGCTTCATCCTACAATGCCGCCGAAACAAGAAAAGACTAGTAGCGGCAAGAAGAATTGGCAAACTCAACACCCACAACTGCTTTGTGTTCTACTCGTGCATAGTAACTACGCATAGACCTGGCTCATGATGCCACTGTTGGGAATCGTAGCATAATTTAAAATTTTCCTACGCTCACCAAGATGCATCTATGGAGTGTACTAGCAACGAGGGGAAGGGAGTGCATCTACATACCCTTGTAGATCGCGAGCGGAAGCGTTCCAATGAACGTGGATGACGGAGTCGTACTCGCCGTGATCCAAATCACCGATGACTGAGTGCCGAACGGACGGCACCTCCGCGTTCAACACACGTACGGTGCAGCGACGTCTCCTCCTTCTTGATCCAGCAAGGGGGAAGGAGAGGTTGATGGAGATCCAGCAGCACGACGGCGTGGTGGTGGATGTAGCGGGTCTCCGGCAGGGCTTCGCCGAGCTTCTGCGAGATAGAGAGAGAGAGAGGTGTTGTAGGGGAGGAGGGAGGCGCCCAAGGCTGTGTGTTGCTGCCCTCCCTACCCCCCCTTTATATAGGCCCCCTGGGGGGGCGCCGGCCCTGGAGATGAGATCCAAAGGGGGGGGCGGCGGCCAAAAGGGGGGGAAGGGGTTGCCTTGCCCCCCAAGGCAAGGGGGAACTCCCCCACCCTAGGGTTCCCAACCCTAGGCGCATGGGGGGAGGCCCAAGGGGGGCCCCAGCCCACTAAGGGCTGGTTCCCTTCCACTTTCAGCCCACGGGGCCCTCCGGGATAGGTGGCCCCACCCGGTGGACCCCCGAGACCCTTCCGGTGGTCCCAGTACAATACCGGTAACCCCCGAAACTTTCCCGGTGGCCGAAACTTGACTTCCTATATATAATTCTTCACCTCCGGACCATTCCGGAACCTCTCGTGACATCCGGGATCTCATCCGGGACTCCGAACAACTTTCGGGTTTCCGCATACACATATCTCTACAACCCTAGCGTCACCGAACCTTAAGTGTGTAGACCCTACGGGTTCGGGAGACATGCAGACATGACCGAGACGCCTCTCCGGTCAATAACCAACAGCGGGATCTGGATACCCATGTTGGCTCCCACATGCTCCACGATGATCTCATCGGATGAACCACGGTGTCGAGGATTCAATCAATCCCGTATACAATTCCCTTTGTCAATCGGTATGTTACTTGCCCGAGATTCGATCGTCGGTATCCCAATACCTTGTTCAATCTCGTTACCGGCAAGTCTCTTTACTCATACCGCAATGCATGATCCCGTGACTAACGCCTTAGTCACATTGAGCTCATTATGATGATGCATTACCGAGTGGGTCCAGAGATACCTCTCCGTCACACGGAGTGACAAATCCCAGTCTCGATCTGTGCCAACCCAACAGACACTTTCGGAGATACCCGTAGTGCACCTTTATAGTCACCCAGTTACGTTGTGACGTTTGGCATACCCAAAGCACTCCTACGGTCTCCGGGAGTTGCACGATCTCATGGTCTAAGGAAAAGATACTTGACATTGGAAAAGCTCTAGCAAACGAAACTACACGATCTTTTATGCTATGCTTAGGATTGGGTCTTGTCCATCACATCATTCTCCTAATGATGTGATCCCGTTATCAATGACATCCAATGTCCATAGTCAGGAAACCATGACTATCTGTTGATCAACGAGCTAGTCAACTAGAGGCTTACTAGGGACACGTTGTGGTCTATGCATTCACACATGTATTACGATTTCCGGACAATACAATTATAGCATGAATAATAGACGATTATCATGAACAAAGAAATATAATAACAACCATTTATTATTGCCTCTAGGGCATATTTCCAACATTAACAACCCGGACCAATGGGGATTTTCCACGTATAAAATTCTCATTGGCCGGAGGAAACACGTGTTGGCTCACCGTTGGGACAGATGTCATCCACTCATTGGACAGGAGGTGCCTATGATACGTGGACACGTGGCATGGCCCAACAGAGGCACATTTCGGTGAAAAGTCCGGCCCGTTTGACTTGGTCAGAAGATAGCGGGCCGGCCCACGGAAAGCCTGTTAACGGCATGTTCGTATATAGCCCATTTACGGCTCGCTAACACACGTCCCGTTATGGCCTATCGGAATTAAGCCGAGTAGCTCATTTGGGTCATCCAATATGATTCTAGCCCGTTGTAACTTCCGGCCCATGTATGGCCCATGTCTTTCGGCCCATATGAGGCCCTTTGTAACTCTTGGCCCATTAACGGCCCGTGGTGAAACTGGCCCGTAATGAACAGTGTACCGCTTTATACCCATTAATGGCCCATTATGCCATTGGGCCATTTCCAACCCGTGTTACCCTTCGGCCTTCTCAGGGCCCATTTATTATTGGGCTCATTTCTAGCATTCGGTTACTTACGGCCCGTTACTGGCCTTTACTGCTTGTGGGCCAAATTCAGCCCATGGTTACAGTCAGCCCGTTTGCGGCCTGTTTACGACCCTTTAATCCGTTGGGCCGTTTTCATAGCGTCATCAAATACGGCCGACTAACGATGGCCCGTTATGGTCGGCCCATGAACGGACTATTCCAACTCTATTCCGTTTATGGCCCATAATGTGGTATGTTATTGTCCCATGTTTGGCGAATCGATCATACGGCCCGTAGAAGGTCCATTGATGTTGCGACCCATAGAAGGCCCATTGTTTCTACGGCCCGTAGAAGGCCCATTGTTTCTACGGTCCTTAGAAGGCCCATTGTTTCTACGGCCCGTAGGAGGCCCAGGGTCACTACAGTAAATATGTAGCCCATGGTTATTGTGGCCTAGTTTGAAGAAATAGGTTACTGTGGCCACTAGCAAACCGCGGAAAAAGAACTACACTGACTACAAGCAAACAAATAAACAAGACAATAAGGAAATAAATAAGCAAGCAACTTACGCTAGACTATCATGTCTATTACACATATTACATCCACTGGGCATCAAAGTTCGCCACCAGTGCAAATATAGGGAACAAAGCAGCATATCACATACACTGGTTGTCAAAGTTGGCGACCAGTGCAAATAAACGCCGCAGCAAAACAAGTCCAGAACTGAAACCACTTTAGAAGAGCTCAAGAAACAATATCCTCGGTACCTATAATGCTGGCAAGATGCTTAGCAAGCTTATTAACTTTCTCTTGTTTGGCGCTTAAATCCTCCAGTGCTTGTTGTTGCACTAGAAAGTATGCATCTGAATTCTGCAGGGACTCCCTCAGTCCTTCGACTTCCTGTCACAGAACATCTGATCGATGTCTTTTAACTTGAAGTTGAGACTCAAGAAGCCGAACTGATTCAGGCAGCGAGTTCGAAGAGCTGGTGCCAGCAGCAGTGGCCAGTAACTCCAACACTACATCAAGATAGGACTGTGGGGTTGTCTCAGTGTCTTCAATATAGTTTTTATCAGCTTTCTTGGAGACCAACAGGGATGTCTCACTATCTTGAACCTTATCTGCATTACTTCCTTTACCATTGCATAACGTGGTACTCTTCTCCAATATTTTGTCTGCATTCTAAAAGAGAAACAAACAGACACATCACAGGTTTACCATGTTGTATATGAAACTCATTTTGGTAAATCAGTTCGGTAGTAAAGTTGTTAGGATAACATCATGAAACAAACATATATCTATGTACCATGGTCACTTTATGGTCTATATCATTCTAGTTTTTGTTGCCAAATCAAGATAGAGACTCAGTTCAATTAATATTTGTTCAAGACAAAGCAGAATAGACAGAATATAAGTGTGGGAAACTACAGAGCAATAACAACACTTGTAATGTGCATGACATGAGAACATAACTGTTTATTCAATTGAAACTGAAATCAACATAGAGCAAGTTACAACAGCAAACCAGTTAAAGAAACAGGTTTAAAACATACATGTTGCGCCATTGGAGTTTCAATTCCATCCTTCAAATTTGAAAATAGTTGGTATGAGTAAATACAGTGATGCAAGAGCAAAGGAGTATGAACCATAGCTACAGAACCTGACGTGAGAACAATTCTTCTTCTGCTTTAGGCGTTGAGTTGGGATTCGGAGTGGTGGTCGTCATGCTTGGGGAACTGCAGTTCCCTTACTAACTGCCCGTGTTTGGGTGCTCTGTGGTGGAGACAGTGTTGTGTCAACTGGAACCAGGGTACTATCTGCTGGGGTTGGGGTTAGAAGGGGTGTAGTTGGTTCTCTGTTCGACTGGGTAGGGGTACAATCCGCGAGAGTCTGGGTTATGTGTGGTGGGGCTGGTTCTTGGGCAAGTACAACCGTGGTTCTATCTGCATCGACTGGTAGCACTATCTTTTCTGAAGACCGTGTTGTTACTCCCTTGATACTGCCATCACCCTTTCCAATTCAAATGGCTGATAAACAAGAAAAGTAATTGAATGTACATACATTGTATAGTCAGGTGCAATGGATAGTGGGGAATAAAAGAGGGCATGAAATAATTCACATTTATGTTGTCTAACCAAACAGGATAGCATGACACAATTTCACATATATGATGGCTAGCTAAACAGGATAGCATGACACAATTTCACATATATGATGGCTAACTAAAAAAGATGGAAAGCCGTAGTTCAAAATATGATGACTATGTAAACAAGATGATATGATATAACTATATAATGTGTTTATTAAATAGGTTGGCATGCCATAATTCACATACATGCCGCCTATGGAAACATGATAGCGTGATATAATTCACAGATAGAATGACATAATTCAAAATATGATGACTGTAACACTAAACAGGATGAGATGATATAACTATATGATGTCTTTATTAAATGGGTTGGCATGCCATAATTCAGATAGATGTTGTCTATGTAAACATGATGGCATGATATAATTCAAATATATGATTTATAGAGTAAGCAAGTAAGCAGATGGCAATCGCATATATGATGTAAAACCTAAGCAATGCAAGATAACATGCATGACATGAGTAATATAAACCTACCATGTTTGAGCATAGACCTCAGGGGGGAAATATGACTGGTCATCAGTCTCTGAATCCTCCTCTGAGGAGCTATCTATAACCAACAAGATGTCTGCTTCAGCAGCTGGCATTGTCTGCTCGGAATACCTTGTTTTCACTCCAGATACTTCCATCACCGCTTCAAATGGCTGATGCACAGGAAGAGTAGTTGAATATACAAACGTTGTCGACAAATGGAACACGTAATACGAAAAAGGATAGCATGATATAATTCACATGTGATGATTGGCTAAACAACATGGCATTGCATAATTCACATATATAACACCTTGCAACAAGATAGCATTGCATAATTCACATATATAATGTCTTGCAACAAGATGGTATTGCATAATTCACATATATGGTAATTAGACACTAAACAGGCGGCACTCACACAAAGCATGTCTAAACTAATCAAATGACATAGCAATGCAAGACACCATACGCACGATATGAGCAACATAACCCTGCCAAGTTAGAGCATACACCTCGGGGGGGGGGGGATAGGACTGGTCATCTGTCTCTGAATCCTCCTCTGAGGAGCTATCTGTAACCAGCGAGATATGCGCTCCGTCAGATAGCATAGTCTCCTCTGAAGACCTTGTTTTCACTCCAGAATTTTCCATCACCGTGTCAAATGGCTAATGCACACGAAGAGTAGTTGAATGTACTAACATTGTTGACAAATGTAATACGTAATAAAAAAAGGATGGCTAAGCAGGATGGCATTGCAAAATTCACATATATGATGCCCGGCTAAACAAGATGGCGTTCCATAATTCACATATACGATAAAGAAACTAAACAGATGGCATTCACACAAAGCATGTCTAAACAAAGTAGATGACATATTTGATGTATAAAGTAAGCAATGCAAGGCACCATATGCATGATATTACCAACATCAACATGCCAAGTTAGAGCGAAGACCTCAGGGGGTAAATAGGAGTGGTCTTCTCCTTCTGAATGCCCCTCAGAATAGTTATCTTCCTCTCGATTACAATCTGAAATGTGTGGAGGGGGGCTGCCTTTGCGCCCACCATGGAGCGACGTCTGCATGAAATTTTATTGCCACGCAAGGCTCGTCTCTTGTGCTCTACATGTTCAGTTCCATTGTGTACAATAACTGACATGCATAGGAATAAAACATAGTGAGATTATGAAAGGAGTGCATGCAAAAATCCAGAGTGATGGTAGCAACCTATGGATAGACCCAAAACCAATGATAGCTGCCAGATAATGGCTTCAGTTAAAAAATATAGATAATGGCTTCTTTACTGTTTGTTTCCCACCCAACATGAAACTCATAGTAGACACCAGAGATTAAGCAGATAGTAGATAGATACTATTGATTGCGGCCCTGATAAGTACCCCACAACCATTTAAAAACTAAAGTTTGACCATTAGTTTGGAGTTGACTCAGAGTCCAATCGGTGAACAGGATGATAAAGTAGCATGTAATATTAAGCGATGCATAACGTAAGCAGACACGAAAGAGTGCGACCTCTCTTGAAGACCCGTGTAGACCTCGAGGTCATCTGCTCAGTTGATGATGGTAATGCAGTTGTCGTGGCTGCCGGCGGTGGGGAAGAAGATCTGAGGCGGCGAAAGACAGTCTAGAGGCCGGATCCCTGCTGTGGTGGACCCTTCTGTCGTTGGAGTAGCTGAGCTAGGGTGGACGACGGCGCAGCATGAGCGGGACAAACCACACAAGGTTTTCTTTGACAACTCTCTGTAAGAGAAGTAATTCTGTACGGGCTCCACTACAAAAAAAAAGACACATCCGTGACATTTTGGGCCGAACGAAGATTTTTTCGGTCATACTTATGACACTTCTATGACGATATTTGTGACAAAACCCGGTATCATCATAGATGTGGTGGGGTCCTACTTCTATGACAAAAAATCAACACAGAAAATGGGATTTTTGTCCTGGGCGGGCCGGAGACGCAGCTGTATGACATTCTTTGGGCCGTCCATGACGGAAAAAACCGTGGTAGAAGCGAGGGCGAGGAAAATATCGGGGAATTCCCGGTTACGGTGGGTGGTCGGGGGCCGAGCGATGCGCATTTCTCTCGTACACGTACGTGCGTGGGTGCGAGGCGTTGGGCTCTAACTGAACCCGAGCGAGGCGTTGGGCTCTAACTAAACCCGAGCGATTGCACTGCAGGCTACAAGTTAAGCGATCGATCGATCCCTTGCTGTTAACTGAAGCCGAGTGATTCCTTCGCTACTGCTGCTAACTGAAGCTGATCGATGCTGCCTCTGGATCAACAGTGAGCGTTGTTGGGGGGTTTGGATGAACAGTTCCCGGTGGGGGGTGGATGAACATGAACCCATGGTAGTAGAGGCCGTTGCCGCTGGATGAACAGTACCCCGATCGATCGAGCCGGTGGATGAACAGGACCTCGTGGAGGGCTGGATGAACAGGACCCGTGGAGGGCTGGATGAACAGGACGAACCCGTGGAGGGCTGGATGAACAGTAGCCCGTGGAGGGCTGGATGAACAGTAGCCCGTGGAGGCTGGAGGAGGTCGACGGTGGAGATGAACAGGACCCCGTGGAGAGGGCTGGTTGAATAGTAGCCGGTGGAGGAGCGGTGGAGGCTGGATGAATAGGAGCCCGTGGATGAACAGTCGCAGGTGGAGGCTGGAGGAGGTCGACGGTGGATGAACAGTAGCCCGTGGAGGCTGGAGGAGGTCGACGGTGGAGATGAACAGTATCCCATGGAGTCCCGTTTTGCGGTACGCCACACCCCTCCTGATGAACAGGACCCCCGTTTCGACCGTAGCGCTCCAACACAAGTCTGTTTCCTCCGTTTTGCGGTACGCCACACCCCTCCCGATCAAACAGGACCCTTTCCACCGTAGGAAGTCCAACAGAAGTCCGTTTCCTCCGTTTTGCGGTACGCCAGACCCCTCCCGGTGAACAGGATCCCGTTTCCACTGTGGCCGGTCGAACACAAGGTTGTTTCCTTCGTTCTGTGGTACGCCAGGCCTCGTTTCCATCGGATGTTCCGTCCAAGCCGGTTGGCTCCCGATGAACACGACGACGCATTTTGTTCCGACCCAGCCGGTTGGCTCCCCATGAACACGACGACGACGCAGTTTCTCCATTCCGACCCAGCCATGTACACGAGCCCTGGCCGTACGTATGAGCGAGTAGGCGTTCGAGACCCCGCCCGTATGTACGTACGTGGCCGTATTTTCTTTCTTGCACCCTAGCCCCTGTACGTACGTGTACATGCTACGTGCGCGCCTCTACTACGACACGTGTGCGCCTCTACATCGACCAGTATGTACGTACACGTTCGCGACCAGAATGGCAACGCTACATATGCTTCGACCGGGTGGGTCCCGATTGTCAGGCACTTGTGTGCGAAGATCTAGCTGGTGGGTCCCAGCAGTCAGGGGGTGAATCATTTTTTTGCCCGTAATATGGATGCACTTCCTTGCGTGCGAAGATGTAGATGGTGGGTCCCAGCAGTCAGGGGGAAACATTTTTTTCGTGAAATATGGTGGCCCGTCCGGTGGGTCCCCGATGTCAGGTGGAGGAATCATTATTTTCTGCGTAATAAGGAGGCACTTCCTTGCTGCGGCCATGGACCCAGCTGTCAGCCTATCCACGTACAGTACTCTTCCGATGGAAGTCGTTCCTTGACCACGTTGACCATGCCGCGCCGAGAGCACCAGGGCGGTGGACAACGGCGAGGCCTAGGAAGGGGATGACGCAGAGCCGGGGAAGACGCGACAGTGGATGCCCACGCGGAGAGGAGTACGAGGGTTCACTGGTTCGGCTGCGGTGTGAGGCTGCCATCGCCGCAGGGCCTGGCCAGCGGTGGGAGTAGTAGGGGACGGTGAGGCTTCCACGGCAGCACAGCCGGCCACGGGAGGCAGGAGCAGGCGGTCTCACCGGCGCTGGTTTGGGCGGCTGGTGCAAGAAGAGCAGCGATGAAGAAGCAGCAGGACCGTTCGATTCAAATCCAGCGGACACAGCTGCTAGAATCGTTTGTTGACTAAGTTGACAAGCCCTGCGTACGCGTCAACTTAGTAGGCCCACAGGTCAGCCTCCCAACCGGTGCACCCCAGATGTCAGTGGGAGGAATCATTTTTCGCGTAATAAGGAGGCCGTTGATTGCGTGCGGCCAGGCCAGCGGAGGGAGTAGGGTGGGCCGGTGAAGCCTGCGGGGCATCACAGCGGGGCACAAGAGGTGGGAGCAGGCAGTCCCGCCGGCGCTAGTTTAGGCGGCTGGAGCAGGAAGATCAAAGATTGAAGAAGCACGGCCGCCGTTGGATGGACATCCAACAGTCACTGCTGCTAGAATCGTGTGTTGACTGACAAAGCCTTGCGTAAACAAGTTAGCCTCGAAATCTGTGGCATGTACAGCCCATTTGCTATTATTTTTATAATTTTTACTCATTTTCTAATTCATATGGAATTTATTGCAGCCCTTTTTCATTTTTAGAATTGTTGCCCTTTTTCTGGTCACTACCAGGGTTAAAAAATTGAACTAAATATGTGCAAAATTTTGAAAATTCGCAAATTTTTGCTGGGGAACAAAATATTCTTAATCCAAAAATTAGTAGCCACACTAAAACAAATTTAAAAATAAATTAGTACTATGTCATGTTAAATCCAATGAAATATAAGATATCCGTGAAGAACAAAAACAAAAAAAGAAACTAATTTCCCATTTGCTATAATTTTTTTGGAATTTTCAACCCCTTTGATATTACTTTTAACAGACACTGACCATACTCTTTGGCCAGGCAGGAATGCATCCCTCCTCCTCTTGAAAGGTTTGCAGCCCAGTAAGTTGGAGAAAACAAATAGGCCTAGCTTGAGTATTCTTCAAAAAGAAATACTGGGCTAGCTATTTTCCCAAAGAAAAAACTGCTGGGCTGGTCATGTTGTTAGACGGGCCGCAGAGACCGCACAACTGTGACGCCCCCGATTTGACCGTACACTAATCATGCACGCAAATGTGTACGATCAAGATCAGGGACTCACGGGAAGATATCACAACACAACTCTACAACATAAATAAGTCATACAAGCAACATAATACAAGCCAGGGGCCTCGAGGGCTCGAATACAAGTGCTCGATCATAGACGAGTCAGCGGAAGCAACAATATCTGAGTACAGACATAAGTTAAACAAGTTTGCCTTAAGAAGGCTAGCACAAAAGTAGCAACGATCGAAGAGGCAAGGCCTCCTGCCTGGGACCTCCTAAGTACTCCTCGAAGCCGAAATCCATGTAGAAACATCCTCGGGATCTCTAGCTCCTGGACTCCAGCATCTGATTGCAACAACCAGGTATAGAAAGGGGAAAAGAGGGAGAAAATCAACCGTGAGTACTCATCCAAAGTACTCGCAAGCAAGGAGCTACACTACATATGCATGGGTATATGTGTAAAGGGCATATCAGTGGACTGAACTGCAGAATGCCAGAATAAGGGGGGGTAGCTAGTCCTGTCGAAGACTACGCTTCTGGCCATCTCCATCTTGCAGCATGTAGAAGAGAGAAGATTGAAGTCCTCCAAGTAGCATCGCATAGCATAATCCTACCCGGCGATCCCCTCCTCGTCGCCCTGTTAGAGAGCGATCACCGGGTTGTATCTGGCACTTGGAAGGGTGTATTTTATTCAGTATCCGGTTCTAGTTGTCATAAGGTCAAGGTACAACTCCGGGTCGTCCTTTTACCGAGGGACACGGCTATTCGAATAGATAAACTTCCCTGCAGGGGTGCACCACATAACCCAACACGCTCGATCCCATTTGGCCGGACACACTTTTCTGGGTCATGCCCGGCCTCGGAAGAACAACACGTCGCAGCCCCACCTAGGCTCAACAGAGAGGTCAACACGCCGGTCTAAATCCTATGCGCGCAGGGGTCTGGGCCCATCGCCCATTGCACACCTGCACGTTGCGAGGGCGGCCGGAAGCAGACCTAGCCTAGCAGGCATTCCAGTCCAATCCGGCGCGCGCCGCTCCGTCGCTGACGTCAAGAAGAGCTTCGGCTGATACCACGACGCCGGGATACCCATAACTACTCCCGCGTAGATGGTTAGTGCGTACAGACCAAATGGCCAGACTCAGATCAAATACCAAGAACTCGTTAAGCGTGTTATGTCGAAGTAACCGCGGACGCCGTCCAGGGCCAGGCCCACCTCTCGCCTAGGTGGTCTCAACCTGCCCTGTCGCTCCGCCACAAAGATCCACTTGCGGGTACTCCTACGAGCCGACCCGACTTTAGTCATCACATGTGTCATGTATATAGTATATAAGTATATACCCGTGATCACCGCCCAAGTGATCACGGCCCAATAGTATGGCACAGCAGACGGACAAGAATGTAGGGCCACTGATGGAAAACTAGCATCCTATACTAAGCATGTAGGATTGCAGGTAAAAGTAACAACAGTAGAAGCAAGGACAGGCTATGCATCAGGATAGGATTAACGGAAAGCAGTAACATGCTACACTACTCTAATGCAAGCAGTATAGAGAAGAATCGGCGATATCTGGTGATCAAGGGGGGTTCTTGCCTGGAAGCTCAGCCGAGAAGGAGGGGTCGTCAACACCGTAGTCGTACTGGGTAGCAGCGCCGTCGGTCTCGGTGTCTAGCAAGAGAAGAGGGGGAAGAAACAATAAATATAAAGCAAACAATGCGTGACGATGCATGACATGGCAAAGCGCGGCGCTAGGTGTGCCCTAACGTGGTAGGAAGAGATACCGACGAAGGGGGGGGGGGACATCCGGGAAAGAAATCCCGGTGTTCGACGTTTTTGGACGGATGGACCGGAGGGGAAAGTTGTGTGCTCGCTATGCTAGGAATGTGTGGCGGACGAACGGACCGCGTATTCGGATTCGTCTCGTCGTTCTGAGCAACTTTCATGTACAAAGTTTTTCCATCCGAGCTACGAATTATTTTATATTGATTTTTAAAGATTTAAATCATTTTTAGAATTTAATAAATTAATTTAATTCGAAAATTAATTAATGCATTAGCATGATGTCAGCATGACATCAGCAGTCAACGTTGACCGTTGATCTGGTCAACCTGAATAAAAAAAGGAAATAAATAAATAAATAATAAAAATAATTAATTAAATAATTAATTAACTTCACCTGTCAATGACTGTTAGTTAATTATCAATAGTTAATTAGGTTAATTAGTTATTAGGTTAATTAATCTTAATTAATTAATATTAACATGATTAAATAAGTTAATTAATTATTTAATTATTTATTTTTTTATTTTTTTATTTCCTTTTTTATTTCGTTCTGGGGCTGGGCCCCGTTTGTCATAGGCCAGGGGCGGACATGTCCGCCCAGGCCCTTTGGGCACCGGACTTGTCCGGGCTCGGCCATAGCGGGCGCGGGCGCACGGGCGAGCGGGCGCGCGTGCGGCCATGGGCGCGCACGAGCACGCGGACGGGCTTTGTCGCCGCGCGGGCGAGCGCGGGCGCTGGACCTGGACGCGGCCAGCCGGGGCCGCGACAAGGTCAGGGGAGGCGGGGCACGACGCGGGCAGAGCCGCAGCAGGGGAAGCAGCACAGCAGCAGAGCAGGGAGAGAGCGGCGTGGGCCGGCGCAAGGGCGAGCGCGTGGGACGGCGTGGGCGCGCGGGGGACACGGGCGAGCGGGGCCGCGGCTGCGGCCGCGTGGGCGCGCGCGGGGCGCGCCTGGAGGACGGACGGGGCAGGCGCGGGCGGAGGCGTCGAGGGCGCGCGTTGGAGCAGCCGCAAGCAGCGGCGGCCGGAGCTGAAGACGATGCGGGAGCGCGGGGGGGGAGAGGGCGCGGCCACGGCGGAGCGGACGCGCGGCATGGCAGAGAGATGAAGGAGGGGAAGCTCACGGGGCCGGTAGGGTTTTGGCAGCGGGGCGCGAGGTGGATGACGGGGACGACGGCGGAGAGGAGAAGCAGGCCGGCGGGGGAGCGCCGACAACGGGTGGCGGGGCGGCATCGGGCGCACGGGATCGAGGGGCGAGGGGAACGGGATCCCGATCCAGATCGACGAGCGGGAGTGGGGGGCGAGTGGGCTAGGGTTTCGGGGCAGTGGGGGGATAACGGGGAGTGGGAGGCCGCGGCTGGGCCGGCCTGGTTGGCCCGGCGGCGAGCTGGGCCACGGCCCAGCAGGGGGGCTTTTACTTTTTTTTTGCTTTTGATTTTCCCCTTTTATTCTTTTTCCTTTTCTATTTTATTTCTAGTTTCTTTTATATTTTGTTTTATAAAAATTACCACTAGTACCTAAATTAGTACTTCAACTTAGTCCATAGTCAGAAAATGTATAGTCCCCAAATAACTTAGTTTGATATTTTATTAATTACAAAAGGTATTTAAATAAATGTTTTGTTGTTGTTTTTATTATTTTGGTGCATCTAGATATACTATAACAGTGTGGTTTCTTCACCATAATTACATACGCATTATTTGGCACAACCCAAACTTTTTAGTTTTATTTTTCGAAAACTTTTGTTGCTTGCCTTATTTTGAATTTGAATTTAGGATCGGTTTCGAACTAACGCGAGATTAGAAACAGTAATCGAGGTGACGTGGCATCATTAGCAGAGTTTTACTGTAGCCTGATTATCCGGGCGTCACAATTCTCCTCCACAACAAGAAATCCCGTCCCGAGATTTAGGAGGTAGAGAAGGGGGGAGGGATTGGGTTACGAAAAATCTAACGGATCTTCTCGGTCTTGGTTGCTCTTCTCGAAGAGATCGATCCATTATGTTGATGTCTTCATTTCTCTGCTTCGGGTCACCGTGATGAAGTCGGCATTCTTTCTTCGAGAACTCCATCGTACTTACGAAAGAATTAAGGGTGGTTATCCCGGAAGAATGAACCTCTGCAAGGTTGACTACCTGGTAGCAAACATCGGGGAACGTGACGGAAGTAACTCTCGAACTGAAACTTAAGAAGTTATCAAGAGCAAAGTAAGAAGGTGCAAAATAGAAGTTTCAAGCGCATAGGCAATTGTTCATTGCCTGAAGCGAAGTGTGAAAGGGGTTCAGAGCAATGGGAATAAGTATTGCGTCTGATACCAGATTGATGATCTCATCGGAAGGTGGCTCGTGAATTAGATACGAGGCCATGCGCGAGGAACAAACTTGGGAACATGGGGTGTACAGGAGAGTCAGGTTTCGATCCTGTGGAACTGTGGGTTATGGGCCCACCATGTGGTTTTTTTTATAGGAGCAGTGACATCTTGCACGGTCATGATAGCAAGGCATGTCAGAGAATACCCTGTCAGTTATGTCGGCAACACGTTGGTACCAAGGGCGAGGGACGAAGAGAACCATTTTCCTGCTCGTTGAAACGAGGCGGACCAATAGGCAAAGTTCTCATCCATCGGTGGCTACCGAAATGTCATCAACAAAAGTAACATGGTCTACTGAGACAGTGGTACAACGAGGTGCTCAACTAAGCAGGGAATTATCTCTGCTCAACTAAGTCAGATTACAAAAAAAGGTTAAACAAAACAATGGAAAGGAAAATATGATTATCAGAGTAAACAGAACAATGGAAAGGAAAATGTATTTAAACACATATTTCAAGGGTATATCCTTCCCAAGGACAAGCAGAGCATGATATCCAGGACAGGATATAATGTAGAAAACTCTTTAGGTAAGGTGAGAGAAATTTCATGACATTACCCATACAACGGTGTTTGGATAATTGAGCGAGAAACATTTATCATTGGGCTTCAAATGTTCTTGTTGAAAATTGGATTACCACAGACATGCATCGAGATAGCCTTGACATGGTTATCAGGTGAAGATCAGACTTTAGAAACAAAAAGGGTCCATCGGGAACCGCTTGTAGAATAAGTCTTACAATTTCCTCATGGAAGAAAAGGATAGCCTTGCTAAAAGGAAATGGTAACAATAGGTCCTCCGGCCAGGTGTGCTAGGCACGACATCACCTTACCGGGTCATATAAAGACCAATGTTATAACTCTTGGAAATATGTTCCAACCATCATATCTGACCGAGATTTAGTTCTGATTGGTGTCAGGATACCTCAGACTTAGGATGCCTGAGAAGAGAAGGTGCGGCACGATTTGACGAGATGACATTGTAAGATTCTCGGGAAATGAACTATGGAAGCAAGTTCCGAACAAGGGTTCATCATTAAATCAAGGAGAGGTGAGGAGGTGACTGATTGTGACAACCCAAAATTTTGGCCTTGTTTTATAAATTAAAATTTTGCCAGGAAATTAAACTTTTCCATTTGCCAAGATTTACCCTTTTGATATTGTGGATTTTTACCTCAAGTGGAAACTCTCCAAAAGTATTATTGGACTTGTATGCTCTCTCTGAGAAACAATTCTTATTCAGTGGATTTAATTGCAAGGTTTGCCTTTTCTTGAGCTTTACTCTTTTTAAAAATGATTTTTCATGAATTTGGAGCCTGTTTTGCACTGCAACCCTTTGACAGATGCCTTTAAAAATTCTACCAAAATTTGGGGATGTCATGTGATGTTTCCACATCATTTCTATGCAAATATATCTTTTGGTTATTGGAGATTTTGAGCTCTACGTCAACTTTTCAAATCTGGTCCAGTAGGCATTTTTGCACTACCACCTATTTAAATATTTCTTTAAAAATTCTTCCAAGTGTTTGGAGATGTCAGCAGATGCATACAATTCAACTTCATGCAAAAACCCAGTGATGATCTTTGAAAAATTTGAGTGAATCAACCTCTTTATCATTCTGGTCCAGTTTGGTGATTTGTACTGCAACCCTATTTTATTTTGCTCTAGTGACCCTGAGCTTTTTCCTGCTTGTAGCCCTCCCTACCAAACCCTTAAGTCCAGGAGAATGGACTCATTGGAGGATTTTAAGTGCATACAATGAGACCTTTTTCTTTCTGTCCAAAACTGTAGTTTTGCAAAACTTGCACTAACAAGTTTCTGGTTTTGCCCAAATGATCTTGCCATCATCCCCTACAACTAGAGAGACCCTGATCTGGAGATTTTGGCCACTCCAAGAGTTGCCTAAGTGCACTTGGCATTCTGTCGAACACTTGGTGTGCACAGTCAGTTTTGACATAAGTTTTAGTTTGCACTGTGATCTTGATCCTCTGACCCAGCAACCTTGTCCACTAAACTCCTAGCTATCCCTATCCTAGTCCTGTTAATTGCCAGCCTCACCCTCGCACTCTAGGCCGCCCTGGCATTTCGTCGAGCATGTCCCGTGTGTGCTCTGGGCGCGCCCAGAGCGCACGTTTTGCACGCGCGCGCACCGAGCCGCCGCGTCGCACTGCCGCACTCGCCGCGTCCCGCACATGGCCCTGGCTCGCCTACAGAACCGCGCACTACGCTCGCCCACTCTCCACGCCACCTCTGGCGCCCTACAGCGCCGCCGTCAGAGCTTTTGGCGGCACGCCGACGTCGGCAGTGAGCCTCTGCCATGGACGGCGCCGCCCAAGCCACCCGCGCGCGCTAGCTGCCCCTGTGAACAGCTCGAGCTTATCCCGAAGCCCGTCGACACGCGCTCGTTGCCGCCACGTCGCCCTGCAGCTACAGCACCGCGGTCGCCGGCGTTCTTATCCTTGGCCTCCGCGGGACCGACCTCGAGCGCCTATTTAAGGGATCCCCGAGCTCGTTCAAGACCTCAGGCGACCTCAAGCCTTCTCCCTAGAGCTCCCCAAGCAGTGGATTGACCGGAAGAGGCCATCTTCCCCAACTCCGGCCGGTTCGGCCGCCGCTGCCTTCCGGTGCCATTCGTCGCAACCAGTCACTCCCCCGCCCATCCAGCGCCACCACTCGCTTCCCCTTGTTCTTGCGGAGCTGCCTAGCGTCTCAGCCTCGATCGGAGACCACCGGAGCCCAAAAACCACTTCACTCTCGTAGCCCCCTCCGCCGCGGAGCTCGCCGCCGGTGAGTCCTTCCACCTCCGTCGACCCAGCGACCCCCGGGAGGACCGCCCCGGTCTGGCGGGTCCATCCCTGCCCTCAGGTGCCCTCGTGAAGCCGCCGCTCGTCGCCGGCGATCGCCGGAGTCCCGCTCCCGTGCGGGCAGAGAAGAGGAGGGAGAGAAGAGAATGGTCAAACCTGACCAGTGGGCCCCCTGGACCCACTGTCAGTGACCCCGCGCCACCCACGCTGGCTTAGGTGGTCGCGTAAACCCCGGAGTACGTCTCCTATGCTGCGAAAGCGTATTCCCCTCCGAGACGTTTTCCTTTTCCTGGTTTTATTTAAAAACAGAGATTTGACCAAACTTTGACTGGCTATAGCTTTTAAAATAAAACTCCAAATGAGTTGATTCTTTTTCCTACCTCTCTCAAATTTCCTCTAGTTTATTTTAAGATTTATTTCAAAAATATTTGGGACAACTTTTTGTACTGTGTTTGAAATATTTATTATTTGAACATTCTTTTTTTCAAAATAGGAAATGGAGAGTGAAGGAAGCTTTCAAAAAGTGCACCCTTTGCATACTCTTGAGGCAAGCATTCTGAACTCTGGCATAATTTTTTTTTGTGCGGTGTTTTGATACGGTTACAACACCACTTGACTTGGAGCGTGCGTTATTTTTTTATGTGACGATAAAAATCTTTCGCATGAATGCACAATGGAGATTCTTTGCTGGTAGTAATGGTCATGCTGATGGTAGTAGTCATCCTCGTGAGCTTCTCATGCGTACCGGAAGGAAGCCAGGAAAGTCGTGGTCTTGGGTAGACACGGGCTTGTCCCTAGTTCCTCGTCGAGATGAGTATGTCCGGTATGGTATGGTGAGGCTTGATGAGTGGTGAGTTTATCTGTTAATGGTAATATTGTTGGAGAATACTTGGACAACCTGAGTCGGTCGTGGGTCGAGTCTTGTTTAGTAGCTTCCACTACTAGTTTTGTACTACCACTTGTCCCTACCGCAAGTAGGGTATGGTTCAGTAAGTTGTCAACCCCTTACCAAAGCACACACCGTACAGAGAGGCCATGGTGGAAGATACCGGGTGCATCCGGTAGGCATGCCACTTGGTCCGGGGGCATGGGTGTTTCCGGTTGGGACCGAGAGGGGGGCACCCCTTAGAGCACGCGAATATAAATTTGATCCCATGCTACGTCGAGGCTGTAGCCTCCCCACTTAGAGTTTTGCTTGGCAGGTGTCGTGGGTGATTCCAGACACCGGTAAGTTAAGCTGGTGTGTGCAGGTCAGGCGTGTTTTCAATTAAAAGGCCGTAGGCGGAATTAGTCCCGATGGGCTAAATAACTCCGTTACTCGTGGGTAAAGAGTACACCCTCTGCAGAGGCTATATCCATTCGGATAGCCATGTTCATGGGTAAGGACCACAGTCTGAGATGGGTCTAGTGACGGTTTTCGGATGGAGTAACGGCAAAACTGGATCATAGTAACGGTATTCGGATGGAGAACGGTTTAACTAGAACACAGTGACGGTCTTCGGATGGAGAAACGGATATACCAGAACTTTGTTTATGACCTGTGACATATGAGGATTATGTTTATTATTACCATGGACTAACCATTTACATTATTTGAATTATTGAGTATCCCTGGGACGGTTCTACCTCCTCGATATTCACTGTGATTAAGTTTTTTAAGCCCTTTATGTGGTGTCGCTCAGACGCCCGACTGCGGCATGTTTGTTATTTAATTTTTCTTTATAAGCCCTTTATGTGGTGTCGCTCAGACGCCCGACTACAGCATGTTTGTTATTTAATTTTTCTTTATAAGCCCTTTATGTGGTGTCGCTCAGACGCCCGACTGCGGCATTGTTAATTTTTTTTGCAACCTTTCGTGGAGTCATTTCAGACACTCGGTCAGTGCATTCTATTTTTAATCCCGCATTGCATGTTCATATTTTCTCTGCATGCGTGCATCACAGATTTTCGTGGCTGACGTTATGATCATAAATACTTCGGAGCATGATTATCTCTTGTTACATTATACCCGTGTTCTTAATGTTTGCGAGTACATTCAAACGTACTCACTGGCTTGTCCCTGGCTATTGTCTTGGCCAGATTTCGCGCATGGAGATAAGCATCACGGTGACAGCCCGGGAGCCTACGTATTGACGATAGCAGCCTCGCGAAGATAGGAGTTATCCTGGTCAGCTGTTCTTGTGGGAAATGGAGTCCCATAGACGCAGATGAACCACAAACCACTTCCGCCATCAACCACTAGAAACCAAGTGTTGTATTCATAGGCCACTTTGGTCTTGTACTACATATTTTGTACTTTGCTTGGAATTCTTGTATCAAGTTGGTGCCTCATCAGCTAACAGTAATCCTGGGGCTGGTGAGCACAAAGGCCGTTTTCTGGGAAATTAATACCCCGAAAATCCGGTCGTGACACTGATTGACTCAGTGACAATCCATTGAGATTTCCGAAAGATGGATTTCCACAACTATGTGAACAAGGAGATAACATTTGTCAGATCAAATGGTATAATGATGTATGCTCGAGGGAGACATACACAATTAAACATTGTTTGAAATGTGCACCCGAAATATGGGCTGGGTTGCACGACCAACGTCGGAATGGTGATTCAATAATCAATAGTCTAAGAATGAACGGCCGACCATTAACTTCAAAGCAATAGGGTTGCTAGAAGGGCAGGATCCAAACAGCACCGCTCACTCGTTTTTACCCCGGTTGGAATCAACACGAGGACCCAAGAAGGAATGGTGATGGTGAGAAGTATCACCATACCAAGATTTCTTAAGAGGTGGCGAAATTCTCACAACATTGAGGACAAAAGAGATGTTAATGTTCCAAGGTAAAGAAGAACAATTGCTAGATAGCAAGGAACTTAAAGTTCATTCAAACAAGACCAAGTCTGTGTTTGAAAGGAAGGCATGGATGTGGTCGATGATAACACTGATCATCGAGGGACAAGCATGGAATTTCTCATCATGAATTCAATTGATATCTTGGAAGAAGTTAAAATGTTGACGATGATCACGACACACTTGTCGAGAGGTTTCTTGAAGATGTAATCGATCAGCAATGACATCAAGTCAAAGGAATGGTGAAGCGAAAAGTTATTGGAATCAAGGGTACGACACAAACTCCAAACCAAGCTTGTTGTTGGAGGTGAAACGATAAGATGAGGAAGATCGACATAAGCTTAGCTCATCATCGAAAGTTGTGCTCCACGGTTAAGGACCAGGTAGCACAGTTAAAATTTAGCACGCTAAGGATATAGCCTATCAGGCTAGGAATGACTTAAATGATTATTAAACTCATAAGCAACGAAAATTACTTAGAGTTATTGAATTGGAGTGTGGAATTGATTCACTTATCGGTGTCCTTGAGGAGTTCTAACAACTCGGAGCCCGTGAAAAATTGGAATCAATGAGAATGTAATACTTGATGGAGAACTCATAAGAAGTTATGCAGTTCCGTGATAATCTCGAGATACCAGGGGGGTAACACTCGACGACAAACCAAAGTAGAGGTTGGACTGGGGTATTGCCCTTACAGAAGACAAGTGCTTAAACTTGTACGAGAAATGGTATTTAAAGGAGAACATGGTCGGAACCACGATTGCAAAAGGATCAATACACAGATACTAGACGATATCATATCAAGGAAATAGTTATTATTACAAGAAGCTTCTAAGATAGGATCTACATCGTGTCCATGGGCATGAACACAAAGTTCAAGGTCGACTCCCACTTCTCCAATGCATAACCTTTCATTCACTTCTCGCATTCGATAAAGGCATTAGTGTTGAAAGTTTTACCTGGTGAAATACCAGATGAGTATGGCCCGTGAAATCTTTTGGGCTCACATAGATTAGGTAAGGCATTGGTTCAACCCATCAAGGCATCTTAGGAACATATACCACAAATTTTTTTGGAGTAATTAACACAAGCTCGAATGTAGAGCATGGTTCACAAAGCAGAGGATACAATTTACCAAAGGCATCATGTATCCGAGGAAAAGCTCACAAGCTTATTTAATATGAAGGACATTGTCGGATAAAATCCGACAAAAGGGTCTGGTGGTCCACTAGGGATCGGATGTGAGCATCAGTACTCAACCAGAGGAAGAAAGAATGCCAGGAGGTCAGGTTATAGAAACAACTGACTAACTCAAAGCTCACATGTAAAGGAATTATAGTTTCCAAATCAAAGGATCAGAAGCAAATGCTCTGATTAAGGATGGATAACTTGAGTAAGCTTAGGGGTACAAACGACGACAATTTGATTGGTCGAGATCCAGCTCATGTTAAAAATGACGTCTGAGCCGGAAGGATGAATTCTAGGATCTGATTGAGGATTGCGAGCATTCACAACAAATTGGATCAATGGACTCAAAATGATAATGGCAAGAGATGCCAATAATATTACGAGACTTAAGATTAATCATAATGCAAGTAAGCAAGAATTTCAAGAGCAAAAAGGCTCCTGAAGATTTTCGAAGATCGAATGATATTTTGAACACTTTTGTGAAATATTTGAATCAACTGGGGATGAGCGGATACTCGGTCAGTGCGAGAATTATCCGTAGGGGTATTCAGGTGACAAAGAACTGTATAGCAGTAAGCTCAAAGGATTCTTGGAACAACGGAGAGCGGTTCGGGGCATCTTGTATCAACAAGATCAACTTGGAATAAAATTAAGAACGACGGGTGTAAGTATTTATCCATAGATCAGTGGTAGGGAATTGCAAAAGCAACGAGCACAAAGTCTCGAGAACATCGGAGAATATTTGAGGGCACCTTGTAATAACAAGGGCAACTGGGGATGAAGGTATGAACGATAAAAGTATGTATTTATCCATAAAGATTTATCGGTGGTAGGGATCGCAATGGCGAAGGGTACAAGGGTCTCGGGAAAGCATCAGAGAGTGTCTTCAGAATCTTCTGGTGCAGCAGGCGATCATCTGGCCGGAAGGGGCTCTCCGGGAGAAAGTATTTACGAGAACCTATAGTTAGTCTTTTTAGCAAAATCATTTAACCCGGATAGGAGAGAGTTCAGAGTCCCAGAGTAAAGGTCGAGGAATAAAAGATCCTATTACCACCCAATGGCGACGTGGGCCCGTAAGACACACAGCCATGTTAGTAAAAGTTTTTCAATGACTAGACTCGACTTCGGCCATGGAGTTTGGAAGGGGGTTTCCTACAGGCAGTCGGCTCTGATACCAACTTGTGACGCCACTGATTTGACCGTACACTAATCATGCACGCAAATGTGTACGATCAAGATCAGGGACTCACGGGAAGATATCACAACACAACTCTACAACATAAATAAGTCATACAAGCAACATAATACAAGCCAGGGGCCTCGAGGGCTCGAATACAAGTGCTCGATCATAGACGAGTCAGCGGAAGCAACAATATCTGAGTACAGACATAAGTTAAACAAGTTTGCCTTAAAAAGGCTAGCACAAAAGTAGCAACGATCGAAGAGGCAAGGCCTCCTGCCTGGGACCTCCTAACTACTACTCGAAGCCGAACTCCATGTAGAAACATCCTCGGGATCTCTAGCTCCTGGACTCCAGCATCTGGTTGCAACAACCAGGTATAGAAAGGGGAAAAGAGGGAGAAAAGCAACCGTGAGTACTCATCCAAAGTACTCGCAAGCAAGGAGCTACACTACATATGCATGGGTATATGTGTAAAGGGCATATCAGTGGACTGAACTGCAGAATGCCAGAATAAGGGGGGGTAGCTAGTCCTGTCGAAGACTACGCTTCTCGCCATCTCCATCTTGCAGCATGTAGAAGAGAGAAGATTGAAGTCCTCCAAGTAGCATCGCATAGCATAATCCTACCCGGCGATCCCCTCCTCGTCGCCCTGTTAGAGAGCGATCACCGGGTTGTATCTAGCACTTGGAAGGGTGTATTTTATTCAGTATCCGGTTCTAGTTGTCATAAGGTCAAGGTACAACTCCGGGTCGTCCTTTTACCGAGGGACACGGCTATTCGAATAGATAAACTTACCTGCAGGGGTGCACCACATAACCCAACACGCTCGATCCCATTTGGCCGGACACACTTTTCTGGGTCATGCCCGGCCTCGGAGGATCAACACGTCGCAGCCCCACCTAGGCTCAACAGAGAGGTCAACACGCCGGTCTAAATCCTATGCGCGCAGGGGTCTGGGCCCATCGCCCATTGCACACCTGCACGTTGCGAGGGCGGCCGGAAGCAGACCTAGCCTAGCAGGCATTCTAGTCCAATCCGGCGCGCGCCGCTCCGTCGCTGACGTCAAGAAGAGCTTCGGCTGATACCACGACGCCAGGATACCCATAACTACTCCCGCGTAGATGGTTAGTGCGTATAGACCAAATGGCCAGACTCAGATCAAATACCAAGAACTCGTTAAGCGTGTTATGTCGAAGTAACCGCGGACGCCGTCCAGGGCCAGGCCCACCTCTCACCTAGGTGGTCTCAACCTGCCCTGTCGCTCCGCCACAAAGATCCACTTGCGGGTACTCCTACGAGCCGACCCGACTTTAGTCATCACATGTGTCATGTATATAGTATATAAGTATATACCCGTGATCACCGCCCAAGTGATCATGGCCCGATAGTATAGCACAGCAGACGGACAAGAATGTAGGTCCACTGATGGAAAACTAGCATCCTATACTAAGCATGTAGAATTGCAGGTAAAGGTAACAACAGTAGAAGCAAGGACAGGCTATGCATAAGGATAGGATTAACGGAAAGCAGTAACATGCTACACTACTCTAATGCAAGCAGTATAGAGAAGAATAGGCGATATCTGGTGATCAAGGGGGGGGCTTGCCTGGAAGCTCAGCCGAGGAGGGGTCGTCAACACCGTAGTCGTACTGGGTAGCAGCGGCGTCGGTCTCGGTGTCTAGCGAGAGAAGAGGGGGAAGAAACAATAAATATAAAGCAAACAATGCGTGACGATGCATGACATGGCAAAGCGCGGCGCTAGGTGTGCCCTAACGTGGTAGGAAGTGATACCGACGAAGGGGGGGGAACATCCGGGAAAGAAATCCCAGTGTTCGACGTTTTTGGACGGATGGACCGGAGGGGAAAGTTGTGTGCTCGCTATGCTAGGAATGTGTGGCGGACGAACGGACTGCGTATTCGGATTCGTCTCGTCGTTCTGAGCAACTTTCATGTACAAAGTTTTTCCATCCGAGCTACGGATTATTTTATATTAATTTTTAAAGATTTAAATCATTTTTAGAATTTAATAAATTATTTTAATTCGAAAATTAATTAATGCATCAGCATGACATCAGCAGTCAACGTTGACCGTTGATCTGGTCAACCTGACAGGTGGGTCCCACCTGTCAGTGACTGTTAGTTAATTGTCAATAGTTAATTAGGTTAATTAATCTTAATTAATTAATATTGACATGATTAAATAAGTTAATTAATTATCTTAATTAATTAATTTATTTATTTATTATTTTTTTATTTTTTTATTTCCTTTTTTATTTCGTTCTGGGGCTGGGCCCCGTTTGTCATAGGCCAGGGGCGGACATGTCCGCCCGGGCCCTTTGGGCACCGGACTTGTCCGGGCTCGGCCATAGCAGGCGCGGGCGCACGGGCGAGCGGGCGCGCGTGCGGCCGTGGGCGCGCACGAGCGCGCGGACGGGCTCGGTCGCCGCGCGGGCGAGCGCGGGCGCTGGACCTGAACGCGGCCAGCCGGGGCCGCGGCAAGGTCAGGGGAGGCGGGGCACGACGCGGGCAGAGCCGCAGCAGGGGAAGCAGCACAGCAGCAGAGCAGGCAGAGAGCGGCGTGGGCCGGCGCAAGGGCGAGCGCGTGGGACGGCGCGGGCACGCGCGGGACACGGGCGAGCGGGCCGCGGCTGTGGCCGCGTGGGCGCGCGCGGGGCGCGTCTGGAGGACGGACGGGGCAGGCGCGGGCGGAGGCATCGAGGGCGCGCGTTGGAGCAGCCGCAAGCAGCGGCGGCCGGAGCTGCAGACGACGCGGGAGCGCGGGGGGAGAGAGGGTGCGGCCACGGCGGAGCGGACGCGCGGCACGGCAGAGAGATGAGGGAGGGGAAGCTCACGGGGCCGGTAGGGTTTTGGCAGCGGGGCGCGAGGTGGATGACGGGGACGACGGCGGAGAGGAGAAGCAGGCCGGCGAGGGAGCGCCGACGACGGGTGGCGGGGCGGCATCGGGCGCACGGGATCGAGGGGCGAGGGGATCGGGATCCCGATCCAGATCGACGAGCTGGGGTGGGGGGCGAGTGGGCTAGGGTTTCGGGGCAGTGGGGGGATAATGGGGAGTGGGAGGCCGCGGGTGGGCCGGCCTGGTTGGCCCGGTGGCCAGCTGGGCCACGGCCCAGCAGGGGGGCTTTTACTTTTTTTTGCTTTTGATTTCCCCTTTTATTCTTTTTCTTTTTCTATTTTATTTCTAGTTTCTTTTATTTTTAGTTTTATAAAAATTACCACTAGTACCTAAATTAGTACTTCAACTTAGTCCATAGTCAGAAAATGTATAGTCCCCAAATAACTTAGTTTGATATTTTATTAATTACAAAAGGTATTTAAATAAATGTTTTTGTTGTTGTTTTTATTATTTTGGTGCATCTAGATATACTATAACAGTGTGGTTTCTTCACCATAATTACATACGCATTATTTGGCACAACCCGAACTTTTTAGTTTTATTTTTCGAAAACTTTTGTTGCTTGCCTTATTTTGAATTTGAATTTAGGATCGGTTTCGAACTAACGCGAGATTAGCAACAGTAATCGAGGTGACGTGGCATCATTAGCAGACTTTTACTATAGCCTGATTATCCGGGCGTCACAACAACCCAGTTTATAGCCTGCTCCTCCGAATTACTACTCAAAAAAAATTGTGCAATTCTGTCGTTAATTGACTATACGTTGAAAATGATGTGGGTCCCAGATATCAGCAGGGTGGATTAGAGTAAAAAACGAGGGGTGCATCTGAGTAGTAAAAGAGGCGCTTGCTTGTGTTCGGGAGTGGACCTGGTGGGTACGTATTGTCATACTCACAACTACAGTCCTCTCCCGATTCACTATGTTGACAGGGACGGACGGCGGCGCCGCGGCGAGCGCACCAAGTTGGACATTCTTATTGAAAAATAAAAATGGACCGGAACTATTTACGACGTTGACTACGATTTGCATGGGTCCGCTGGTTGCAGGAAGAATGGTGGGAGAAAGAAGACTGGCCGCTATCTTTGCCTAAGAATAGTATCGACTGAATGTAACGACACTATCATAGGAAATAATATCCTCCTGTTAAATCGTGAATTTAAAGAACTGGTGCATGAGCATTTAGCTTTATTTATTTATTTACTTATTTCTATACTACTTATAGTGTACCAGTTTTGAATTGGGCATCATCATCAATCCTAGCCATTCGTGTGCTCAATCCAACGGCTGAAAAGAGTGGGATTCGCAATGAACAGTACAGCGCTGCTCCATCCACAATATTCCAGACCAATCGCCTCATCCTTCTCAAAATAAGTGGCCCATATTGATTCCTCTTGGCCCATGTTGCAAGCTGTTGAGCCCATGAAAAGTTGTTTTCAGAGAGGAAATATACAGTAAAGTTATACTCTCTCCATCCCACAATATAAAATATTTCGGCAAGCAATTTTATGAATTATTTTCTTTCTTAACAAATTACGGGGATTACATATATTAACTTACTTTTTTGTAATGTATTTTCATTCTGCATCCGTACATAAACGATATTTTCATTTTGCCTTGAATCTATTGGCAAGTCTATGTTTTTTAAACCAAAAACCACTCCATAATAATGGTAAAACGTGCGTTGCACGTGCATACATACTAGTATGTTTAGGGGAACATGAGCATGTACCTGGCCGGATTCATGTGAGAGCCTCCCTTCCAGTTAATTATGGGCACCTCTATTGGGCCTTCATCAGTGGGCTGCATGTTATCAACAAGTGGAAAATGTGTTCCGTACCAAAAATAGTATGCGCTATGTACGGTACGGGGCACTAAAGGATCGGACCGTGCAACGACTTCCAAAACATTGTGTTTGTCAGTCTAACAACACATTTATTCAACCAACAAACGAAATATACTACTGATTGTACATTAAAAACAGCAGCAGCAGCAACCAGGGCTGGGGTGCAACGAAGCAGTAAGTAGGCCAGAAGAGTAAAGACACAGCTCTCTCTTCCAAACCAAACATCAGCCATCATTACAAAAGGGCTACCAAAAAAGAACAAGTGTATGCATCAAACTAAATAAAGATCCTACTACACCAAGTGTACGCATCTAATTAACTGGCTCAGTTAGACGTTACTATTTATTAAGCTATAGAGATTGGCTGACGGCTTGAACCAGATGGGTGCCTGGCGGGGGAAACTCCAGCCAGCAGGTCGAAGTCTGATACTTGTGACCCTCTCTCCTACTTTGGGCTGCAGAGCATGGCGGCACATATCAGGGTATGGTGCATGCAGAGACGCATGGTACGCTGTGTACACACAGTTTTGCCTGATGAACGAAACCGCGCTACCATCATGATCCTTGCCGTCGGTTATCTCCTGGTTAATCAGATAATTCAGTCCGAGAAATAGAGAGCGTGTACCAAGGCTACTTACTAGCCTCCAGTCAAAAATTCCTGAAGGCCCAGAGAAGCTGGGATCCTGCTCAAAGACCTTGCAGTGACTGTGATTGTATTCCACGAAACAACACGTCCGGTACATGCGAACGATCATCAATCGTTCGCCATCGTCTGATCGAGCTAGGAACCACCTGCAATTGCTGACAATGACATGTACCTAGGGTAGGGTAACAGACCTGATCTAAGCACCCTTCCCAAGGACACTTCCTTACAGTCAAAGACATTCAAAGGACAGCAAATTCTACCGACCGAAATCACCACAGGATGCAATCCACTCGACCGTGAGTTCCACTCGGATAACTCAATTCCACTCGACCAAGATATAATCATTCGACTATATCAGAAAACACTCGGAGTACAGAAGATCTAAGGTTACTCTGGATGGCAACGGTCAAGCACTCACTCCGTAGTCTTGATGATCATTTATATGACTTTTATGCTGGTGTTACCAGTAACGTCCTATCTTTATGTACATTGAACCCTGTGTAACTGAGGGCCGGAGGTGTCTGGCGAACTCTATATAAGCCACCCCCCTCCTCAGGCACAAGGGTTCGCACCCCCTGTAAGTTCACGCATAATCCAATCGACCGGCCTCAGGGCACCGAGACGTAGGGCTGTTATTTCCTCTGAGAAGGGCCTGAACTCGTAAACCTTGCGTGCACAACTTCACCGTAGCTAGGATCTTGCCTCCTCATATCTACCCCCCATTCTACTGTCAGACTTAGAACCACGACAGTTGGCGCCCACCATGGGGCCGGTATCTTAGCAACTTTCCGGTGAGGTTGCAGTTTTTCCCGATTCCCATCATCATGGTTTCCGGCGGTGGATTGACTGAGGGCCGCGAGATCCGTCTCGGCGCGCTCGTCTTCGTCGCTGACGACTCCGCCTGGCTCTAGGAGGCCCCTCTCGACGTTGAGACACTCCCCGTCCATGGGGCGATGCACTTTCGTGCGTGCGTTCGCGGCGTCCTTCTACGGCAGCCGTCGACCCAGTATCGGTCGGCTCCCGCGGTATCTTCACTCACCACTGTTCGCCGTCGCAAGTGATCCGGTCGGTCGCGGCTTCAGCGGTGGGTGAAGCACGCGGTGGCACGCCAGTCGGCCACCCCCCAAGTGGCGGCAATCGAGCCCGACGAATCTCTCTACGGCATGTTCGATCTGTCGACTGGCTCCGTCGAGACCCTGTCCGAGTGCGACAGCAGCGACCCTGCGGTAGAAGTCTTGATGGTCGACTCACCGCACAACCCCCCTGGCATGCGTCGCAACAGTGGCGGCAATGGCGGGGGTGATCCGTCGCGCGTTCATGAAGAGTACCACCCCGAAACCCTTTCTTCGCAGCAGAGGGAGGAACTTCACCGCCGCAACATTGAGGCGCTCCACACGCCTATCATTGGAGAGACCTCTGAGGCTCGGGCCTTGGAGGAGGTGCGCCTGGCCACTTTGCCTGAGTGCACCCGACTGGAGAACCTTCAGCATGCACTCGACGAGCGTGCTCGGCAGCGGATCCCTGAGTCCAGTCGACGGGAGCAACAATTGTTCCCGCCTCAACCTCAGGTATACGACACTCCGATTCAGAATCTTACAGCTGCAGCCCGTATAGTAGAGTCTATTTAGCCGTCCCAGTCGGAGGCTGGAAGAGGTTTGATGCAGATCCGAGCTCTGCTCCGGGCGGCAGGGGAGCAGAACACGGCAGTGTCTCAGTCGCGGAATGGAATCCATAGCAGATCTGTGGTGGCTGATACAGTCCAGTCGGCTCACAGCCCAAGATCGCCTTTGAGGCGTGAGGGACGTGGGCATCGCCAAGAGCGGTACTTGGGTCGGAACCATGAGCAGTATGATCATCGACTCGGCCGTGATGACCGCTGTCGAGTGCCTACGACCCCTCCGAGGGGCGGATCATATGTGCCCCGGCATTATGATGACAGGCGCACATACATCGAAGAGCGGAGGTTGCCAGTCGACCCAAGAGAGCCAGAGTTTGATGCGAGGTCAATTTTGATGCAAGGCCTAGTCGACAGGAACCGAGCACACAGAGAAGGGCAAGACAGAGATCGCCCGAGTGGAAGCAGAGTACATGTTTCAGGTCTCGAGTGTTTTAGCAGAGCCATCAGAGCTGCTGAGATCCCTCCCAACTTCAGGTTGGCGACTGGGGTTAGTAAGTTTACTGGTGAGTCCAAGCCTGACACTTGGCTGGAGGATTACCGAGTGGCTGTACAGATCGGTGGTGGAAATGATGAGGTAGCTATGAAGCATCTTCCTCTGATGTTAGAAGGTTCGGCCAGAGCTTGGCTGAATCAGTTGGCCCCAGGCAGTATATTCAGCTGGGAAGAGCTAGCCCGAGTGTTTGTCAGAACTTTTGAGGGTACTTGCAAACGACCAGCAGGGTTGGCAGAATTGCAATATTGTGTACAAAAGCTGAATGAGACTTTGAGAGATTACATTCAGAGGTGGACCACTTTGCATCACACAATGGAAAATTTATCTCAACATCAAGCAGTTTGCGCCTTCAAGGAGGGCGTACGGTATCGAGAGCTAACCCTGAAATTCGGTCGGACAGGAGACATGACTCTGACCCGAATGATGGAAATAGCCACTTGGTACGCTAATCGAGAAGAAGAGGATCGACTCCGCAGTGGAAAGGCAAACCAGTCGCCCAAGACACCGACGGAGGTCGGAAGCAGAAACGCAAAGCCGAGCCAGCAGGTCCAGGTGAAGCTTTGGTCGTAGGTCAAGGAAAATTCAAGGGGAAGCCCAAAGGGCCTTGGATCCCCAAGAAGGTAAAAGATCAAGCAGGAAATGATGTGTTGGATTTGCCATGCCATGTTCACACCAAGAAGGACGAAGAGGGTAATCTGATCTACCCAAAACATACCACTTGGCAATGTTGGCTCCTAATCCAGCAGTTCCGAGAGAAACAGCCCAGTGAGAAGGAGAAGGAGTCTGACAAGGACGAGGAAGAAGAAGATGATGGTTTTCCCAACGTCAATTCCACTTTGGTGATTTTTGCTGACGTTGAAAGCAAAAGTCGATTGAAGGTCATCAACAGAGAAGTAAACATGGTGGCTCCGGCAACACCAACATATTTGAAGTGGTCCAAGACTCCCATCACATTCGACCAGTCCGACCACCCCCCGCGTGTTGCCACCCCCGGGAGGCAAGCATTGGTGGTCGACCCAGTCGCTGGGGGCACCCGACTGACCAAAGTCTTGATGGATGGAGGCGGTGGTCTGAACATTTTGTACGCATAAACTCTCCGAGGAATGGGCATTCTGATGTCCAAACTCAGCGAAAGCAACATGCGATTGCACGGAGTCATCCCTAGGAAGAAAGCCGATTCACTCGGCCAGATCGCTCTTGACGTAGTTTTCGGTGATTCAAATAATTACCGTAAGGAAAAGTTGACATTTGAAGTTGTGGATTTTCACTGTGCCTATCATGCCATCCTGGGTAGAACTGCATATGCTCGTTTCATGGCTCGACCATGTTACGTGTACCTCAAGCTAAAGATGACTGGACCTAGAGGCGTGATCGCAGTCACTGGTAATCGGCAACGAGCAGAAGAGTGCCTCCAGAAGGGCTCGAAGATTGCTGATAAACAAATGGCAGCAGTAGAAATGGAAGAGTACAAGAAGACTGCAGATCCGAGTGATTTGTTGAGAGCAAAGAAGCCTGCTTCAGACTCTGCATTTAAGTCGTCTGGTGAAACAAAGGCAGTTCATATTCACCCGACTGATCCCAATGCTGCTCCGACTCATATCTCAACAACACTCGACAGCAAATAGGAAGAAGCGCTCGTCTAGTTCCTCCGTCAAAACTGGGACATCTTCGCATGGAAACCTTCTGACATGCCAGGAGTGCCCAGGGAACTGGCTGAACACCGTTTGTGAGTCGACCCAAAGGTAAAACCAGTCAAAGAGCATCTCCGATGGTCGCCGTACAGAAAAGAAAAGCCATTGGCGAGGAAGTGGCTCGGCTTTTGGCAGATGAGTTCATCCGAGAGATTTACCACTCCGAGTGGCTCGCCAATGTCGTCATGGTGCCCAAGAAAGATGATTCACTCCGTATGTGTATCGACTTCAAGCATATCAATCGGGCCTGCCCGAAAGATCACTTCCCTCTTCCCCGCATCGATCAGATAATCGACTTGACTACGGGGTGTGAGCGATTGTCCTTTCTGGATGCATATTCCTAGTACCATCAGATTTGACTGTATGGACCTGATGAAATAAAAACAGCTTTTATCACCCCATTCGGGTGCTTTTGCTATGTTACTATGCCCTTTGGTCTCAAGAATGCTGGTGCCACATTCATGAGTATGATTCAGAAGTGCCTGCTCACTCAAATCAATCAGAATGTGGAAGCATACATGGATGACATCGTGGTTAAGTCACGTAAAGGTTCCGACCTGCTGACTGACCTTGCTGAAACCTTTGCCAATCTGAGAAGATATGATATCAGGCTCAATCCATCGAAGTGTACATTCGGAGTTCCAGGTGGAAAGTTACTCGGTTTCCTCGTTTCTGAACGTTGGATCGATGCAAACACAGAGAAGGTTGGTGCAATACTCCGAATGAAACGCCCTATGCGCATACACGATGTTCTGAAGCTTACTGGTTGTCTGGCCGCTTTGAGTCGATTCATCTCTCATCTCGGTGAAAAGGCATTGCCTCTTTACCGACTGATGAAGAAATCTGACAAGTTCGAGTGGACTCCTGAAGCTGACGCAGCGTTTGCAGAGCTCAAAACCCTGCTTTCCACCCAGCCGGTGCTCGCTGCTCCAATCAGCAAAGAGCCTTTACTGCTTTATATTGCAGCCACTGGACAAGTCATCAGTACAGTACTCACGGTCGAGCGGGAAGAAGAAGGTAAAGCCTACAAGGTTCAACGCCCAGTGTACTACATTTCTGAAGTCTTAACCCCATCCAAGAAGAGATATCCACATTATCATAAGCTTGTCTATGGGATTTACTTGACCACAAAGAAGGTTGCGCATTACTTCTCAGATCATTCAATTACAGTCGTCAGCGACGCTCCATTGTCAGAAATTTTGAACAACAGAGATGCAACTGGTCGAGTGGCCAAATGGGCGATTGAACTCCTTCTGCTGGATATCAAGTTCGAGGCAAAGAAAGCAATCAAATCCCAAGCAATAGCAGATTTTCTCGTCAAGTGGATTGAACAGCAGCTGCCGACTCAAATTCAGTCGGAATATTGGACTATGTTCTTTGATGGGTCCAATATGTTGAATGGTTCAGGTGCAGGGGTAGTCCTGGTATCCCCGCGAGGCGACAAGCTCAGTTATGTTCTCCAGATTCACTTTGACTCCTCCAACAATGAAGCTGAATATGAGGCACTTCTGTATGGGTTGCGTATGGCCATTTCACTCGGCGTCCGGCGCCTAATGGTTTACGGCGACTCAGATTTGGTGGTCAATCAAGTGATGAAGGAATGGGATGTTAGGAGTCTAGCTATGACTGGTTATTGCAATGCAGTGAGGAAATTGGAAAATAAGTTTGAGGGGTTAAAGCATCACCATATACCCCGACTGAAGAACCAGGCAGCCGATGACCTGGCAAAGATAGGTTCCAAGAGGGAGCCCATTCCCAGCAATGTGTTTTTGGAACATATTCACACACCATCCGTTCAAGAGGATCCCTTCATAGAAGAGCCCCCACAACCTGAGAGCTCCACTGACCCGACTGAAGTTGAAATCCCAGCCGTGGTCGACTTGATCATGGAAGTTTTGGTCGTCATTCCTCATTGGACAGTGCCGTACATCGCATATATTCTCAGGAAAGAACTCCCAGAGGATGAAGAAGAGGCTCGTCAGATCGTCCGTCGATCCAAAGCCTTTATTGTGATGGGTGGACAGCTTTACAGAGAGAGTGTTACTGGAATCGCTCAGAGATGCATCACATCAGAAGAAGGCCGAATGATCCTCCACTCGGGGACCTGTGGTCACCATGCGTCCTCTTAGACCATCGTGGCCAAAGCATACCGAGCAGGGTTTTACTGGCCACATGCTAATGAGATGGCAAAAGAAAGAGTAGACAAGTGTGAGGGCTGTCAAATCTACTCCAACATGTCCCACTAGCCTGCATCAGCCTTAAAGACCATCCCACTCGTCTGGCCATTTGCTGTTTGGGGATTGGATATGGTTGGACCTTGGAGGACTGGCAGGAGTGGCTTCACCCATCTGCTCGTGGCAGTCGATAAGTTCACCAAATGGGTTGAAGCTAAACCTATCAAAAACCTCGAATCAAGTATTGCTGTCAGCTTCATCAGAGAGTTAACATTCAGATATGGAGTTCCACACAGTATCATCACAGATAAAGGGTCAAACTTTGATTCAGATGAGTTTAGAGCTTTTTGCGCTTCCCAGGGCACTCGGGTCGACTATGCTTCAGTCGCCACCCACAGTCGAATGGGCAAGCAGAAAGAGCAAACGGTTTGATTCTCAAAGGGCTGAAACCTTGATTGATGCGTGACCTCAAACATGTAGCAGGCGCTTGGGTCGACGAGCTACCCTCAGTACTTTGGGGATTGAGAACAACTCCAAATCGGTCAACTGGTCGTACTCCCTTCTTCTTGGTGTATGGGGCAGAAGATGTGCTTCCGAGTGACTTGCTTCACAATGCGCCCCGAGTGGAACTTTTCTCAGATACTGAAGCAGAATAGGCCCGACAGGATGCCGTTGATCTTCTGGAGGAAGAGAGAGATGGCCTTGATCCGGTCGACTATCTATCAGCAAGACCTTCGTCAATTATATTCCAGAAACGTGAGAGGTCGAGCATTTCAAGAGGGGGACCTCGTTCTCCGAGTGGATCAGCAACGGCCGACAAGCTTGCTCCTGCTTGGGAAGGCCCCTTCATCATCACTAAGGTGCTCCACAACGGAGCGTATCACCCCTATAATGTGGAGCACAATAAAGACGAGCCATGCTCTTGGAATGCGGAGCTGCTCCGCAATTTTTATACTTAAGCATTTAGAATGTTGAGATGTAATAAGAAGTACCTTTTAGTTTGTTTATCAAAGACACAAATTTACAGTCTCCTAAATGATTGTTGTTACTTATATATGTGTTCAGAATCCCCCAGTGGGTGGCATAGCCGCGAATCCGTTTCGCCTAAGTTCCAAAAACAAATCCTACCGAGTGAAGAGCAAGCCCATCACTCGGAGGCTTAGCCGCGAATCCGTTTCGCCTAAGTTTGAAAAAATCCTACAGAGTGAAGAGCAAGCCTCTCACTCGAGGGCTTAGCCGCGAATCTGTTTCGCCTAAGTTTGAAAAAATCCTACCGAGTGAAGAGCAAGCCTCTCACTCGGAGGCTTAGCTGCAGTTCTGTACTCGCCTAAGTTTGAAAAATCCCACCGAGTGAAGAGCAACCCTCTCACTCGGGGGCTTAGCCGCGAATCTGTGTCACCTAAGCTTGAAAAAAATCCTACCGAGTGAAGAGCAAACCTCTCACTCGGGGGCTTACCGCGAATCTGTTTCGCCTAAGTTTGAAAAAATCCCACCGAGCGAAGAGCAACCCTCTCATTCGGGGACTTAGCCGCGAATCTGTTTCGCCTATGTTTGAAAAAATCCTATCGAGTGAAGAGCAACCCTCTCACTCGGGGGCTTAGCCGCGAATCTATTTCGCCTAAGTTTGAAAAAATCCTACCGAGTGAAGAGCAACCCTCTCACTCGGGGGCTTAGCTGTAGTTCCATACTCGCCTAAGTTTGAAAAAATCCCACCGAGTGAAGAGCAACCCTCTCACTCGGGAGCTTAGCTGCAGTTCCATACTTGCCTAAGTTTGAAACACGTTCGGAGTGAAGAACGATCTTCTCACTCGGGGACTTGGCCACACGCTCCATCCTAATCCGCAAGGATGACGAGGTGCAGGTCGACTGTGACCTTCTCTTCAGAGCTGCGCCACAAGTATAACGTGTGCTCCATCCTAATCCGCAAGGATGACAAGGTGCAGGTCGACTGCGACCTTCTCCTCAGAGCTGCGCCACATGTATAACATGCGCTCCATCCTAATCCACAAGGATGATGAGGTGCAGGTCGACTGCGAGCTTCTCCTCAGAGTTGCTCCACAAGTACAATGTGCGCTCCATCCCGATCCGCAAGGATGACGAGGTGCAGGTCATCCGTGACCCTTTCCTAAGAATTGCATCACAAACACAAAAGACTGTTCCGAGTGAAGAAACAAGTTCCACTCGAAGGCAAACACAAGCATATTCAAAGAAAGGCTAAGTTTAGGATAAATCCCACAAGGTTCCGGACCGCAGATTAAAGTACTCGGGCATCAGGCCCGAAGGAGTTTTACTGTTACAAAACAACTTGGCATACCGAGGAAAATTGAAACGGATCATAAAGAGTTTGTTCACTCCGCAGGAGGAGGACTGGCAGGCTCGACGAACTCATCCAGGTCGATTCCATCAGCAATCCGAGTAGCAGCAGCAATGAAAGTCTCCATGAAGGACTGGAAGTCAAGCTTCTTGGTGTTGGCAACCTTGATCGCTGCTAGCTTCTATTCTCTGGCTTCCTGGCAGTGGACACGAACTAGAGGTAGAGCCACGTCAGCACCACACCAGGCAGAAGACTTCTTCCATTCCTGCACTCGACCGGGGATCTCATTGAGTCGAGTCATCAGAGACTCTAGATCATTCTGGAGCGTCGCCCTTGGCCAGAGCGCTGTGTCGATCCGCGACACCACAACCTTCAGTCGAGCGAGGTGGTCGACGACGCTAGCAAGACGAGATTCCAGTCGGAGAACATTCATGGCAGCTTCATCCTTGACAGGGGAGTTGATAGGGTCCAAGGTCGTTTCGATTTGACCAGTCTCTGCCTCAAAGTTTTGACATAATTCTACACTCACAGAGAAACAATGAGTCGACGGTTTATGACTAGTCGACGAAAGCAAATCAATCGGACGAAGAAAAGTACCTTCAAGCATGAGGAATAACTTCTTGGCGAATCCTCCCAAATAATTCTCCAGCTCGTCTCTCTTGCAGGAGATGTCTTCCACTTTGTTGGTCAGGGTCCCTTTGTCCTTCTTCAGTCGAGTCACCTCTTTGTTGGCGTCATCATGGGCAGCCTTCAACTTGGTGTTCTCTTCCTCCAGCTTTCCGACTGAGGCCAGTTTCTGGTCGGCGAGTGCCATTTTGTCTTCTGCCGTTTTCTGTGCAGCCGCAAGATCAGAGTCTTTCTTCTCCAAAGACTGTCTCATTGTTTCTACAAAGAATAACATTCGAGTTAGAAAAAGGAAGGAAAAGATGGCAGGAGAATCAGTCGATAAGTTTTCCATACCAGCAGCATCATCCTTAGCCTTGTGCAAATTCGTCTTGGCCAACTGCAGATCAAGATTGAGCTGGATTTGCTTCTGCTCCAAGTCAGCAAACTGAGCTCCAAGTTCACAAGATTTCTGTGGTCAGAGGATAGTGAGTCGATAGACGCAAAGATTGGTTGCTTCCGAGCAATAAAGTAACAAGTTCAAAGAGTTCTAAGACTACTGCCGAATCAAACATTCAACAGTAGTCCCGGGGACTACACCCAGTGGGTGCACTCAGCGTGCCCCCACTGGTTCGACTTTTCAATTGACTTGGTCCGTCCAGTCGAAAAGAAGAGAGAGAAAGATATTACTTGTTCTCAGACCATAGCCGACTGCTCGCAGTCGACTACGGTCTCGGGGACTACACCCAGTGGGTGCACTCACCGTGCCCCCGCTGGTTTAGGTTCCACTCGACGTGATCTGCTCAGACCGAGTGGAAAAGTTCTGATCAAAGACCCCCGCCGAATCAAACATTCGACGGTGATCTCGGGGACTACAGCCAGTGGGTGCACTCAGCGTGCCCCCACTGGTTCAAACATTCAATCGACACAACCTAGTCGACTCAAGAGGAAAAACTATTCGGCAAAAATTGAAACACCCAGTGGGTGTACAGATGCAAAGTGCAGACTGACAAATAGATGCACAGTAAAGGTTTTCAGGTACCATATCCTAACAGAACAAGCGTCAAGCTAGAAGATCAGTCAGAAATAAGCTAACCTAGACGTTGGCCTGGAGTGCTGAGCTGGCGTCATAAGCAGCTTGACTGGCCTCGTGAACCACTTTCATTTGCTCCATCATGATGCCTGCCTAGCGTATAGCTTCCTTGGCAGCACTCACTTGGTCCTCTGGGACATGATGGGCGGTGAAAAGTGAAGACGGTGGATCAGGTGGAGCCTGTGCAGTCGACGCTGAAGGCTATGCACTCGACAATGGAATGGCAAAAGTAACAGAAGCCCGGTTGATGTCTCTGGACTGCTGAATCACTGGTTCCGTCGCCGGCGTCGACTGAGGCGTCTTGCTAGTTGATGGTTTCCTGCTCGAAGTCCTGCTCCTTCCCGTGGGCCTCAGTGGCACATCCTCCTTGTCGTCTGGAAGTTCAATAACATTGGGTGGAGCTGCAAAGGAATCAATCGCAAGAGTTCAGTCGACGTCAAAATGGCTGATAAAGTAAAGACAGGATGAAAAGAGGTATACCCGCGTCGGAGGTGACTGCGTCTTCCATCTCCTCCTCATCATCATCATCTTTATAAACAGAAGTCCTAGAGGTAGCAGCACTGCAAATTTCAAAATTCACTCGGTCAAAACAGAAAAGTGAGTCGACTAAAGGCCAAGTCGTGCCAAACTAAGAAGTTGAATTCAAAGATTACCCAGGAGCAATGGGGATAGCCACTTTGATTTTGGGCAAGGCCTTCCGAGGTTTTGACGGCGCGACTTTGGGCTGCTTCGGAGCCTTCTTAGTCGGCACAGGAGAAGACGTCCGAGTGCGCTTTGAAGTCTGTACAGTCTGTGCAGTCACTTTGCCACGGATGCTTGCTGGGTCATGGGTATGCTTGGAGCGTCTTTCTGAGCAAGGTGGAGACTCGACTTCCTAGCCATTGCTTGAGCCCTCGCTCTCCTCATCGTCTCCCCCATTAGATTGCCAGTCACTGCTCTCACCTCCGCTCACCTCTCCCTCCTGCTCCTGCTCCTGCACCTGCTCTCCATTGGGCATCGAGTACATCTCAGTGTAAACCTACAAGGCAAGAGATTGAACAGATATCAGTCAGTTTTCAGAAACAATTACATGTCAGATCAAAAAGACACTCGGAAGTAAAGATTCGGACCTTGTCTGGTTCGTAGGTGTTGTCGAGTGGAGGGATCCTCCTAGACCCCCTGGGGTTGTCCTTGTTGCCAGTGATGCCCTGCAGCCACTGCGCCACCGTCTCCTCGTCAACTTCCTCCGGGTGGATCCGAGCGGTGTCGTCAATACCCGAGTACATCCACATCGGGTGATCGCGGGCTTGGAGTAGTTGGATGCATCGACTGAGAAAAACCTCCAGCAAATCCATGCCAGTCATGCCGTCACGGACAAGTTGGACTACTCGCTCAACCAATATTTTAACCTCCACTTTCTCCGCCGGAGTCACTTTCAAGGAAGAAGGCTTCTCGACTCGGTCCATGGAAAAGGAGGGAAGCCCAGTCGACTGACCAGGAGTCGGCTGGTCTTTGCAGTAGAACCAAGTCGACTGCCACCCTCTAACTGAGTCGGGAAGGATCATAGCAGGGAAAGTGCTTTCCCCCCTCATCTGGATCCCTAGACCTCCACACATCTGGATCACGTGTGTCCTCTCATCACTCGGATTAGCCTTTTTTACAAACTGACAACGACAAGTGAAATTGTGTTTGAAGAGGCCCCAGTGTGGTCGACAGCGCAGAAAGTTCTCACACATGCACACGAATGCAGCAAGGTATGTCATGGTGTTGAGAGAAAAGTGATGGAGTTGGGATCCCAAAAATTTCAGAAAACCCCGGAAGAAAGGATGGGGAGGCAAAGAGAAACCGCGGTCGACGTGAGTCGCAAGAAGGACACACTCACCCTCCTGCGACCGCGGCTCAGTCTCGTCCTCCGGAAGCCGCCAAGAACCGTGGGGGATCAGTCCCCCCTTGACCAGATCCTCCAGGTCCTCCTACTGGATCGTCGACCGAATCCGGTCGCCCTGGATCCAGCCGGGCGGCAGGCCAGATCTCGACGAAGGCCCTCCCCGGCTCGTCTTCTTCCCCTTCGCCTTCGTCATTGCCTTCTTCGCGTGCTCCAGAGCCACCGTCTTCTCCTTCCCCATCGCGGCGAGTTAAGCTCGGGCTGGGCCGCGGCACCGAGGATGGAGGCGGATGCAGTGGAGAAGCAGAGGAGGAAGGAAGAGAATGGGGCGCACTGTGCAAAAAACACCAGCCCAGACGCCTTATATGGTCATATTCCCCGAGTGACTGACTCGTGGGCCCAGGCAATCCTATCAAATCCTGCAACAGTCGCGCGCTCGATACGTGGCGAAAAAGGTGGTGCGAGAATCGAGGCGCTCCTCCCTAATCCGCTTCGTTTACTGCGGCCCTCTCCGTCCCGCGGGCTTCCCCAAATTTCGAATCCCGTGAGATCTGGGAACGGCAGCACTGTCAATCGCGCCGAAGATTTTATGTCGTATCAACATTCGAAGCTTATCAGCAAAGTTCACTCGACAACCTCTGAATGGCTCAGGGCGGCTGAAAATGAGGTCGAAGTTTTTGCATGGTTCACCAATCCAAGTAAAATGCTTCCGAAGCATGAAAATTGAGTCAGAACCATCTTCAACTTCATCTCCACTCGGACCCAGAACCATTCGGGGGCTAATGACGATGACATGTATCTAGGGTAGGGCAACAGACCTGATCTAAGCACCCTTCCCAAGGACACTGCCTTACAGTCAAGGACATTCAAAGGACAACAAATTCTACCGACCGAAATCACCACAGGATGCAATCCACTCGACCATGGGTCCCACTCGGATAACTCAATTCCACTCGACCAAGATATAATCATTCGACCATATCAGAAAACACTCGGAGTACAGAAGATCTAAGGTCACTCTGGATGGCAACGGTCAGGCGTTCACTCCGTAGTCTTGATGATCATTTATGTACATTGAACCCTGTGTAACTGAGGGCCGGAGGGGTCCGGCGAACTCTATATAAGCCACCCTCCTCCTCAGGCACAAGGGTTCGCACCCCCTGTAACTTCACGCATAATCCAATCGACCGGCCTCAGGGCACCGAGACGTATGGCTGTTACTTCCTCTGAGAAGGGCCTGAACTCGTAAACCTTGCGTGCACAACTTCACCATAGCTAGGATCTTGCCTCCTCATATCTACCCCCCATTCTAATGTCAGACTTAGAACCACGACAACTGCCATGCCGCTTTACTTTGAAAGGTTCTGGGATTAGAAAGGGTAGGGACACCAGGCGGCCTACAACATCATATCAAGTTGGAGTCAAATAAAAAGGGCTCTTAATGTAGTCAATCTTAAGAACAGCATGTTATGAGCATGAATATTTTTTCAGTAAATGTTGACATTAATATAAGCATGCCATCATGATATCATAGGAAAGTAACATACTGCTATAACAGCCGTTTGTAGCGACGACTGGAGTAGGCCAGCAATACGTCCAGCCATAGAAGGTGTCGATAGCGTAAATGAAGTCCTTGTGTTCAATGGCATTAGAGAACCATGGAGGATGTATGATCCTGCGATGGACGTGCAGATTTATCCACTTACAGCAGTGACCTGTCAGATAGGCGAGATCGCGGTTGAAGAACGCAATTACCCTAAAGTCTTTATAATTCATAGATCTTGTGGGCACTTGGCAGATTACAACCTTGAGCAAATCAAACTTGGTGTCATGTTGGCCATTATAAGATTCCGAGTATTCTGGGCCGCGGTGCCAAAGCAGTGGAGTGTTAATCCAAGGAAGGGGGGTCAATCACCGGGTGTAGACCTCCAGGAGAATCCAGCTGCCGCGACCATCGACGAGCACCATCCAAGACGTGTTCATGCCGACCCAGTACATACCGTTAATGTAGTTGAGCGTGACGGGGATCGGATCGCAGTCAAGGGGGTTGATGCTCGCCACCCTACGATCGTTATGTTGCGTGACACGCTGTTTCTGAAGATCAGGCGGCATTAGCAAGCAAGGAGCTGGCTTAAAAAGCTTCGGTGTGAGGGCTTTGAGTAAACAGTACAGCCCCGACGAGCATGCGGCGCGCGGCATGGTACTGAGATTGTCCACACGCGAAATAATGAGCTTGATTACCTCTGTGGGGAGCGAATTCCAGCCACTCTTTTGGCGGATGCTGCTCGGTTCTGCCATTGTTAGTGCTTGGGTTTCGGATAAGGGGGGAGGCGCCTTAGCAGGGATGGAAGATTGGACGAGATTGTGTGCGGACAAAGATGGAGAAGCGAATATGTGCTGCGGGAAGTGGACATGTGATGATGACTACAACACGCCACTTGACTTAATTACGAGACACATACCAGCAGCGTAGGGTCATATCGATGCCAGACAACTTACTTGAGTGATCATAGTACTGGTACTCCCTACAGTTCCTACTACTATGCCCTAACTTGCTTGAGTAGAGTAGTAGTGGAGTAGGACTGGAGGAGTAGTATATTCTAATCTAAAATAGTTACAAAGTTCAATGCCCGAGCGTGGAACGACTACGAACCGCCATCGGTGCTAACTCCAATCCCCATCAAACATTCGCTAGGAGACATGGCAGTTGCAAACGCCCGCGACGCAGTTACAGTACGTGTGTAAGGGTGGCAGTTTTGTCAAATAGTATGGCTTAAAAACAGGCCACCGTCGGATTTCACGTGGGATTTGCCAGGATTGAGCTCGTGGCGAACAATCGCTAGATATCATTACTAAAAAAAGGTTAAAACACCCGGGGCTATAACTTGCACCGGCTGACCACTAACAATGATACTAACATAGTTGTAAAATGGTCAAAGACCGTGTCTACGTGGTGTTTGGAATTATATGCAGAAAAATTAGCAAGATGCTCGTGCATTGCACGGAACATCAAGATGATTTTTTTACAAAACACCTGTTGTGATTGACCCATGAATGAGTAATCCCATGTGTAAAAACTAATGATATCTTGAGAATTTTATCGAAAAATGGTATGTCGACCATTTCATCAAAAAAATGATATCTCTAGAAAGATGATATGTCGAACATTTGCAAAAGATACTTTTTTATCTATTTTACCCGGATGTTTGTGGACTCTAGATATGAAATAATATCTGAAGAAACCTATCGATACCTGTTACACATGAGATGACCCCCACATCCTTTGTCAAAATAAACAACTCCCCGATCAATGCATTTCACTGTTCCGTGCAACGCACGGGCACCTTACTATAGATTAGTATGACCAAAAATTGAACTAACATTATATATAGTACGATAAATGCTGATGCATTTCACCTAAAATTATATCACTGAAAACTATGTTCAAATACGAATCCAACGATATGGTTTTTGTTGACATGCACTAACATTTTGTCAGTTAAATCTTCAGTCAAATTCAATGGGGGACTAATAAACCGCCACCGATGTAGTACTAGTGTAGAGGGCGGCGCTGCACGCGAGTCTCACCCCGCTCGTGGCGCGGCAGTAAAGCCGTCATATCACAAAACCGAACCACTCCCAGTAATAAGTGGCCTGGTAAAATAAACGGACAAGCAACCATCACATCCCTCCGTCTTTTTTGCATTTCATCTCTCTGCATTTACTTTCTCCGGTTCATCTCGCACACTCGATCCCTGATACGTCCATTTTGCATCATGCTTTTATATCGATATTTATTGCATTATGGGCTGTTATTACACATTATGTCACAATACTTATGGCTATTCTCTCTTATTTTACAAGGTTTACATAAGGAGGGAGAATGCCGGCAGCTGGAATTCTGGGCTTGAAAAGGAGCAAATATTACAGACCTATTCTGCACAACTCCAAAAGTCCTGAAACTCCACGGAAGTTATTTTTGGAAATAATAAAAAATACTGAGCGAAGAAAATACCAGAGGGGAACCACACCCTGGGCACGAGGGTGGGGGCGTGCCCTACCCCCTGGGTGCGCCCCCTGCCTCGTGGGCCCCCTGGGGGCCCTCCGGTGCCCATCTTCTGCTATATGAAGTCTTTCGTCCGAAGAAAAATCATAAGCAAGCTTTCGGGACGAGACTCCGCCGCCACGAGGCAGAACCTTGGCCGAACCAATCTAGGGCTCTGGCGGAGCTGTTTTGCCGGGGACACTTCCCTCCGGGAGGGGGAAATCATCACCATCGTCATCACCAACGCTCCTCTCATCGGGAGGGGGCCAATATCCATCAACATCTTCACCAGCACCATCTCCTCTCAAACCCTAGTTCATGTCTTGTATCCAATTCTTGTCTCTAAGTCTGAGATTGGTACCTGTAGGTTGCTAGTAGTGTTGATTACTCCTTGTAGTTGATGCTAGTTGGTTTATTTTGTGGAAGATCATATGTTCAGATCCTTTATGAATATTAATACCCCTCTGATTATGAACATGAATATGCTTTGTGAGTAGTTATGTTTCTTCCTGAGGACATGGGAGAAGTCTTGCTATTAGTAGTCATGTGAATTTGGTATTCGTTCGATATTTTGATGAGATGTATGTTGTCTTTCCTCTAGTGGTGTTATGTCAACGTCGCCTACATGACACTTCACCATTATTTGGGCCTAGAGGAAGGCATTGGGAAGTAATAAGTAGATGATGGGTTGCTAGAGTGACAGAAGTTTAAACCCTAGTTTATGCGTTGCTTCGTAAGGGGCTGATTTGGATCCATATGTTTCATGCTATGGTTAGGTTTACCTTAATACTTCTTTTGTAGTTGCGGATGCTTGCAATAGGGGTTAATCATAAGTGGGATTCTTGTCCAAGAAAGGAAAGCACCCAAGCACCGGTCCACCCACATATCAAATTATCAAAGTACCGAACGCGAATCATATGAACGTGATGAAAACTAGCTTGACGATAATTCCCATGTGTCCTCGGGAGCGCTTTTCTCTATATAAGAGTTTGTCCAGGCTTGTCCTTTGCTACAAAAAGGATTGGGCAACCTTGCTGCACTTTATTTACACTTGTTACTTGTTACCCGTTACAAATTACCTTATCACAAAACTATCTGTTACCAATAATTTCAGTGCTTGCATTGAATACCTAACTGAAAACCGCTTGTCATTTCCTTCTGCTCCTCGTTGGGTTCGACACTCTTACTTATTGAAAGGACTACGATAGATCCCTTGTACTTGTGGGTCATCAAGACTATTTTCTGGCGCCCTTGCTGGGGAGTGAAGCGCCTTTGGTAGGTGGAATTTGGTAAGGAAAAATTTATATAGTGTGCTGAAATTTACTGTTACTTGTTACTATGGAAAGTAATCCTCTGAGGGGCTTGTTCGGGGTATCTTCACCCCGACCAGTAGAGCAAAGAGTTGCTCCTCAACCTACTGAAAATGAAAATGTCTACTTTGAAATTCCTTCAGGTATGATAGAAAAACTGCTAGCTAATCCTTTTGCAGGAGACGGAACATTACATCCTGATGAGCACCTAATCTATGTGGATGAAGTTTGTGGATTATTTAAGCTTGCAGGTATGCCCGATGATGTTATCAAGAAGAAGGTCTTCCCTCTATCTTTGAAGGGAGATGCATTGACATGGTATAGGCTATGTGATGATATGGGATCATGGAACTACAAACGATTGAAATTGGAATTTCATCAGAGGTTTTATCCTATGCATCTTGTTCATCGTGACCGTAATTATATATATAGTTTTTGGCATCGCGAAGGAGAAAGCATTGCTCAAGCTTGGGGGAGGCTTAAGTCGATGTTATATTCATGCCCCAATCATGAGCTCTCAAGAGAAATGATTATTCAAAAAATTTATGCTCGGCTTTCTGACAACAATCGCACCATGCTCGATACTTCTTGTACTGGTTCTTTTATGATGAAGACTATTGAATTCAAATGGAATTTATTGGAAAGAATTAAACGCAACTCTGAAGATTGGGACCGCGACGAAGGTAAGGAGTCAGGTATAACACCTAAGTTTGATTGTGTTAAATCTTTTATGGATACCGATGTTTTCCGTAAGTTTAGCACTAAATATGGACTTGACTCTGAGAAGTGGTTTAAATATCATCCTCCCATAGAAATAAAAGTAGCTGCACCTATTAAAGTTGAAGAAAAGACTATCACTTATAATGATCCTATTGTTCCTACTGCTTATGTTGAGAAACCACCTTTCCCTGTTAGAATAAAGGATCATGTTAAAACTTCAACTGTGGTTCGTAAAAGCAATATTAGAACTTATACACCTCCTGAGCAAGTTAAAGTTGAACCTAATATTGCTATTGTTAAAGATCTCTTGGCTGATAATATTGATGGGCATGTTATTTATTTCTGTGATGAGGCTGCTAGAATTACTAAACCTAGTGCTAAAGATAAACCATAGACCTGTGGTAGGCATGCATGTTATTTCTGTTAAAATAGGAGATCATTGTTATCATGGCTTATGTGACATGGGTGCTAGTGCTAGTGCAATACCTATTGACTTATACAAAGAAATTATGCATGATATTGCACCTACTGAGTTGGAAGAAATTGATGTTACCATTAAGCTTGCCAATAGATATACTATATCACCAATTGGAATAGTTAGAGATGTTGAAGTCTTGTGTGGGAAAACTAAATATCCTGCTAATTTTCTTGTTCTTGGTTCCCCACAAGATAGCTTTTGTCCCATTATATTTAGTAGACCCTTCTTAAACACTGTTAATGCTAAGATAGACTGCGAAAAGGATGTTGTTACCATTGGTCTAGGTGATATGTCTCATGAATTTAACTTTTCTAAATTTCGTAAACACCGTGAAGAGGAATTGCCTAGTAAGGATGAAATTATTGGTCTTGCTTCTATTGCCATACCTCCTAGTGATCCTTTAGAACAATATTTGCTAGACCATGAAAATGATATGTTTATGAATGAAAGAAGGGAAATAGATGAAGTGTTCTTTAAACAGGGTCCTATTCTGAAACACAATTTTCCTGTTGAAATCCTAGGGGATCCTCCTCCACCCAAGGGTGGTCCCATGTTTGAGCTTAAACCATTGCCTGATACCCTTAAATATGATTATCTTGATGAAAAGAAGATATATCCTGTTATTATTAGTGCTAACCTTTCAGAGAAGGAGGAAGAAAAATTATTCAAAACTCTGAAGAAGCACCATGCTGCTATTGGATATACTCTTGATGATCTTAAGGGCATTAGTCCCACTCTATGCCAACACAAAATAAATTTGGAGAAAGATGCCAAACCAGTTATTGATCACCAACGACGGCTGAATCCTAAGATGAAAGAAGTGGTAAGAAAGGAAATACTAGAGCTCCTTGAGGTAGGTATAATCTATCCCGTTGCTGATAGTCAGTGGGTAAGTCCTGTCCATTGTGTCCCTAAGAAGGGAGGTATTACTGTCGTTCCTAATGATAAAGATGAATTGATTCCACAAAGAATTATTACAGCTTATAGGATGGTAATTGATTTCCGCAAATTAAATAAAGCTACTAAAAATATCATTACCCCTTACCTTTTATTGATCAAATGCTAGAAGGATTATCCAAACATACACATTTTTGCTTTCTAGATGGTTATTCTGGTTTCTCTCAAATACCTGTGTCAGCTGATGATCAAGCTAAGACCACTTTTACTTGCCCTTTCGGTACTTTTGCTTATAGATGTATGCCTTTTGGTTTATGTAATGCACCTGCTACCTTTCAAAGATGCATGATGGCTATATTCTCTGACTTTTGTGAAAAGATTTGTGAGGTTTTCATGGACGATTTCTCCGTTTATGGATCCTCTTTTGATGATTTCTTGAGCAACCTTGATCGAGTTTTGCAGAGATGTGAAGAAACTAATCTTGTCTTGAATTGGGAAAAGTGCCACCTTATGGTTCATGAAGGCATTGTCTTGGGACATAAAATTTCTGAAAGAGGCATTGAAGTTGATAAAGCTAAAGTTGATGCTATTGAAAAGATGCCATGTCCCAAGGACATCAAAGGTATAAGAAGTTTTCTTGGTCGTGCCGGTTTTTTATAGGAGGTTCATTAAGGACTTCTCAAAAATTTCTCGGCCTCTGACTAATCTATTACAAAAGGATATACCATTTGTCTTTGATGATGATTGTGTAGAAGCATTCGAAATACTTAAGAAAGCCTTGATTTCTGCACCTATTGTTCAGCCACCTAATTGGAATTTACCCTTTGAAATTATGTGTGATGCTAGTGATTATGCTGTAGGTGCTGTTCTAGGGCAAAGAGTTGATAAGAAATTAAATGTTATTCAATATGCTAGTAAAACTCTAGACAGTGCTCAGAGAAATTTGCTACTACTAAAAAAGAATTCTTAGCAGTTGTATTTGCTTGTGATAAGTTCAGACCTTATATTGTTGATTCTAAAGTAACTATTCACACGGATCATGTTGCTATTAAATATCTTATGGAAAAGAAAGATGCTAAACCTAGACTTATTAGATGGGTTCACTTGTTACAAGAATTTGATTTACATATTATTGATAGAAAGGGAGCCGAGAACCTCGTTGCAGACAACTTGTCTAGGTTAGAAAATGTTCTTGATGACCCACTACCTATTGATGATAGCTTTCCTGATGAACAATTAAATGTCATAAATGCTTCTCGTACTGCTCCATGGTATGCTGATTATGCTAATTACATTGTTGCTAAATTTATACCACCTAGTTTCACATACCAGCAAAAGAAAAAGTTTTTCTATGATTTAAGACATTACTTCTGGGATGACCCACATCTTTATAAAGAAGGAGTAGATGGTGTTATCAGACGTTGTGTACCTGAGCATGAACAGGAACAGATCCTACGCAAGTGTCGCTCTGAGGCTTATGGAGGACACCACGGTGGAGATAGAACTGCACATAAGGTATTGCAATCCGGTTTTTATTGGCCTACTCTCTTCAAGGATGCCCGTAAGTTTGTCTTATCTTGTGATGAATGTCAAAGAATTGGTAATATTAGTAGACGTCAAGAAATGCCTATGAATTATTCACTTGTTATTGAACCATTTGATGTTTGGGGCTTTGATTATATGGGACCGTTTCCTGCCTATAATGGGTATACTCATATTTTAGTTGCTGTTGATTACGTTACTAAGTGGGTAGCTATTCCAACTAGTAGTGCTGATCATAACACTTCTATTAAGATGCTTAAAGAAGTTATTTTTCCGAGGTTTGGAGTCCCTAGATATTTAATGACTGATGGTGGTTCACATTTTATTCATGGTGCTTTTCGTAAAATGCTTGCTAAGTATGATGTTAATCATAGAATTGCATCTCCTTATCACCCACAGTCTAGTGGTCAAGTAGAATTGAGTAATGGAGAGCTCAAATTAATTTTGCAAAAGACTGTTAATAGATCTAGAAAGAATTGGTCCAAGAAACTTGATGATGCATTATGGGCCTATAGAACTGCATATAAAAATCCTATGGGTATGTCTCCGTATAAAATGGTTCATGTCACTTACCTCTCGAACTAGAACATAAGGCATATTGGGCTATTAAAGAACTCAATTATGATTTCAAACTTGCCGGTGAGAAGATGTTATTTGACATTAGCTCACTTGATGAATGGAGAACTCAGGCCTATGAGAATGCCAAGTTGTTTAAAGAAAAAGTTAAAAGATGGCATGACAAAAGGATACAAAAGCGTGAGTTTAATGTAGGTGATTATGTATTGCTATACAACTCTTGTTTAAGATTTTTTGCAGGAAAACTTCTCTCTAAATGGGAAGGTCCTTACGTTATCGAGGAGGTCTATCGTTCCGGTGCCATAAAAATCAACAACTTCGAAGGCACAAATCCGAAGGTGGTGAATGGTCAAAGAATCAAACATTATATCTCAGGTAATCCTATAAATGTTGAAACTAATGTTATCGAAACCGTAACACCGGAGGAATACATAAGAGACACTTTCCAAAATGTTTCAGACTCCGAAAAGGAATAGGTATGTGGTACATTAAGTAAACCGACTCCAAAACAGTTCCAATGGCAATTTTTCTCCATTTTGGAATATTTAGAAAAATAGAAAAATAAGAAGCAGTACGGGAAGGAACGAGGCCTCCACGAGGGTGGAGGGCACGCCCTACCCCCTGGGCGCGCCCCCTGCCTCGTGGGCACCTCGTGCGCTCTCCGAACTCCGTTTTCTTGCGTGATACATATTTTGGTCGGTAAAAATTCATTATATAATCTCCCGAAGGTTTTGACCACCGTATCACGCAAATATCCTCTGTCTTTGTTTTGTGCTATCTCTACCGCAGATTAGAGCAAGATGGCATCTCTGGATTCCGACAGAGAGAGCTATGTCTCACACCTAATTGCTGACCCAAAGACCTATGGGGATCTATCTCCTTGTGGTCGAACTATGGATGAGGAGGAGGATGCTCATTCGATGAGGATCAACGATTCAAGTTCGGAGGAGGAAGATATCCCTCTACCTCAACTTGGGGATATGCATGTGAGTCTCCCTATGAGAGCTAAACTGTCTAACAACTGATCTATCCTTTCTCGTTTTCAGCAGAAAAGCAAAGTAGATTTATGTGACAAAATTTTGAAGCTGGAATCGGAGATTGATGATTTACAGGAGGAAATTGCTCTTCTCAATTACAATATGAAAAAGTTGAAGGCACAATTATCATCATCACCACCATCTTCCTCACCACCGGCAAAGGAGACATAATTATATGGGTATGGGCACTCCCCTTTGCAACTGCCAAGCTTGGGGGAGGTGCCCCGGTATCGTATCACCATCACACTCCTATCTTTACCATTTTTCTTAGTTCGATCCTTTTAGTAATATCTTCATCTAGTAGAATAAAGTTTTTCGTATGATCTAGTTTTGAGTTTTGCTTTATGAACCCTTTATGTAATCGAGTCTGTGAGCTATATAATAAAGATTAGTCTCGAGTCCGTGAGCTATATAATAAGGATTAGTGTTGAGTCAGGGGCTTGATTATCTTGCTATGATCTTGAGGGAATAAAAGAAAAGAGAAAAGAATAAAAAGAAACGAAGAGATCATATTGATCTTATGGAGAGTAATGACTTCACATAGAAAGAGTATGATGATTAAAAGTTGTTGAGAGTTGACAAACATAGCTTTGGTCATTGTTGCAATTAATAGGAAGTAATAAAGAAAGAGAGGTTTCACATATAAATATACTATCTTGGACATCTTTTATGATTGTGAGCACTCATTAAAATATGACATGCTAAAGAGTTGATGTTGGACAAGGAAGACAACGTAATGGGTTATGTTTTCTTATATCTGAGATAAAGTATATTGTCATGGATCATCCAACATGTTGAGCTTTCCTCTCTCCCTCATGCTAGCCAAATTCTTTGCACCAGGTAGAGATACTACTTGTGCTTCCAAATACCCTTAAACCAGTTTTGCCATGAGAGTCCACCATATCTACCTATGGATTGAGTAAGATCCTTCAAGTAAGTTGTCATCGGTGCAAGCAATAAAAAAATTGCTCTCAAAATATGTATGACTTATTAGTGTGGGAGAAAATAAGCTTTATACGATCTTGTGATGTGGAAGAAATAAAAGCGACGGACTGCATAATAAAGGTCCATATCACAATTGGCAATATAAAGTGACGTTCTTTTGCATTAAGATTTCGTGCATCCAACCATGAAAGCGCATGAAAACCTTTGCTTCCCTCTGCGAAGGGCCTATCTTTTACTTTTATCTTCTACCTTATGCAAGAGTCATGGTGATTTTCACCTTTCCTTTTTACATTTTATCCTTTGGCAAGCACAGTGTGTTGGAAAGATCCTGATATATATATATATATATATATATATATATATATATATATATATATATATATATATATATATATATATCTAATTGGATGTAAGTTAGCATGAACTATTATTGTTGACATTACCCTTGAGGTAAAAGGTTGGGAGGCGAAACTATAAGCCCCTATCTTTCTCTGTGTCCGATTAAAACTCCGTAACCACAAGTATTGCGTGAGTGTTAGCAATTGTGAAAGACTAAATGATAGTTGAGTATGTGGACTTGCTGAAAAGCTCTGACATAGACTCTTTTCGATGTTATGATAAATTGCAATTGCTTCAATGACTGAGATTATAGTTTGCTAGTTCTCAATAAAGTTTCTGATTCATAATTGACATTGTGAATAGATTATTACTTGAGCATAAGAAATCATATGACAATATCCATATATGTTGCTGTTATAAGAATGATCATGATGCCCTCATGTCCGTATTTTATTTTATCGACACCTCTACCTCTAAAAATGTGGACATATTTATTGTTATCGGCTTCCGCTTGAGGACAAGCAAGGTCTAAGCTTGGGGGAGTTGATACGTCCATTTTGCATCATGCTTTTATATCGATATTTATTGCATTATGGGCTATTATTACACATTATGTCACAATACTTATGCCTATTATCTCTTATTTTACAAGGTTTACATAAGGAGGGAGAATGCCGACAGCTGGAATTCTGGGCTGGAAAAGGAGCAAATATTAGAGACCTATTCTGCACAACTCCAAAAGTCCTGAAAATCCACGGAGGTTATTTTTGGAAAAAATAAAAAATACTGAGCGAAGAAAATACCAGAGGGGACCCACACCCTGGGCACAAGGGTGGGGGGCGCCCCCTACCCCCCTGGGTGCGCCCCTGCCTCATGGGCCCCCTGGTGGCCCTCCGGTGCCCATCTTCTGCTATATGAAGTCTTTCGTCCGAAGAAAAATCATAAGCAAGCTTTTGGGGATGAGACTCCGCCGCCACGAGGCGGAACCTTGGCGGAACCAATCTAGGGCTCTGGCGGAGCTGTTTTGCCGGGGACACTTCCCTCTGGGAGGGGAAAATCATCACCATCGTCATCACCAACGCTCCTCTCATCGGGAGGGGGCCAATCTCCATCAACATGTTCACCAGCACCATCTCCTCTAAAACCCTAGTTCATCTCTTGTATCCAATTCTTGTCTCTAAGTCTGAGATTGGTACCTGTAGGTTGCTAGTAGTGTTGATTACTCCTTGTAGTTGATGCTAGTTGGTTTATTTGGTGGAAGATCATATGTTCAGATCCTTTATGCATATTAATACCCCTCTGATTATGAACATGAATATGCTTTGTGAGTAGTTACGTTTGTTCCTGAGGACATGGGAGAAGTCTTGCTATTAGTAGTCATGTGAATTTGGTATTCGTTCGATATTTTGATGAGATGTATGTTGTCTTTCCTCTAGTGGTGTTATGTCAACGTCGACTACATGACACTTCACCATTATTTGGGCCTAGAGGAAGGCATTGGGAAGTAATAAGTAGATGATGGGTTGCTAGAGTGACAGAAGTTTAAACCCTAGTTTATGCGTTGCTTCGTAAGGGGCTGATTTGGATCCATATGTTTCATGCTATGGTTAGGTTTACCTTAATACTTCTTTTGTAGTTGTGGATGCTTGCAATAGGGGTTAATCATAAGTGGGATGCTTGTCCAACAAAGGACAGCACCCAAGCACCGGTCCACCCACATATCAAATTATCAAAGTACCGAACGCGAATCATATGAACGTGATGAAAACTAGCTTGACGATAATTCCCATGTGTCCTCGGGAGCGCTTTTCTCTATATAAGAGTTTGTCCAGGCTTGTCGTTTGCTACAAAAAGGATTGGGCCACCTTGCTGCACTTTATTTACACTTGTTACTTGTTACAAATTACCTTATCACAAAATTATCTGTTACTGATAATTTCAGTGCTTGCAGAGAATACCTTACCGAAAACCGCTTGTCATTTCCTTCTGCTCCTCGTTGGGTTCGACACTCTTACTTATCGAAAGGACTACGATAGATCCCTTATACTTGTGGGACATCAATCCCTAGCTACTACTCCTAGTATCCCTAGCTACTACTCCTAGGGCCAGTTCTTTTGGCGGCTTAAAAAATAAGTCGTCTCTTCCCCGGCTTTTCCCATAAGACTACTCACAGTGGAGAGTAACATTAAGGCCCTGTTTGGTTCATAAGTCCTAGGACTTTTTCTAGTCCCAACAAACACCCCCTAAGGCGCGTCACTCATTTATTTGGGCCTCTAAACTACTACTAGTACCTTCGTCCTGGTTTATTCGTCACCATTGTAATTTGTGCTAAATTTTGACCAAAGATTTAACTGATAAAATGTTAGTGCATGTGACATGCACTAACATTTCATTAGTTAAATTTATGATCAAAATTTGACACAGGTTACAATGGGGACCAATAAACCAGGACGGAGGTAGTAGTTATGGGATTACTAATCTAGAAGCCTAAAATAACTGGCCCCTGGTACTCCTACTAGTAGTAGTACTCAAGTTGGAATTCCAATTGCACGGCACAACTTGTTTGGCAAAAAATTCGATACAGGGTGTAGGAAGCGGTTTGGGAATTTGCATGCCTTTCCGACCAGTGTGATACTCCATACAAAGTATGACAAAGAAATAACCACAGGGATGGAAGCTAAAAGTAAACAATCAAACGAGCATTTTTGCATTTGTTTTGCATTGATTCGTTTCACAAGCTTGACTAGTGTTGTTTTTCTACTTTTACAAAAACCGCATCGTAATGTTAAAACGTGCATTTGCACGTACATAAGTAATAGTAGTACTCCCTCCGCCCAGGTGTATAAGTCTTCCCTCCTTCTTGGTCACGGTGCACAACCAAAGATGACTTATTCACCTGGACGGAGGGAGTAGCACAGTCTGCAAGCATATATAGAGAGAGACGTGTAGTGCGATAGTATATAGGAGTAGTAAAGTTTGTGCTATATTCACGTACTTACAAAATGCTTACGGATACATAAGGTTTCCAAACTTTCCCTTTTACATACTTAATTAAGGACGCTGATAATTCCTGAACGTTCGGGATTTATCATTTGTGTCCCAAAACTAATGAGGTCGCCTTACGAAACTAAGTTATACTCCTACTAAAGGCCACGTCGCTCGCAGGAGCGCTTGCGGTGCGCCACGAGTGCCCTGGTGTGCGGCCATTTCCCAGCGCGCCGACACAACGCCTCTTCCTCAGCCTCGACCCTCGCGAGGTGCTGATTGGCGGCTTGCCGGCGGGCGAGCGCGATCTCACCGGTGTGGTGATCCGGCGCCAACAGGTACTCCTCCTCGCTGGAAGCGTGCACCCGGTCCATGTACTGCCAAGCGTAGATGAGGCGCTTGGGCCAGACTGCACTCAATGCTTTGGCACGGGCATCCTCTGCCACCCTCACGGCCCTCGCACGAGCCTTCTGCCAAAGAGCCAATTGCCTGACTCTCTCGGACGCGACATAGGCCTGCCAGGCAGCTTGTCCCGCGGCGCGCTTCTCTTCCTCGGCCTTCTTGTCCACCTCTATTTTGGCGCGCTCTGCCGGAGACAAAGCCTCCCACAAGGCGACATCCATTTCTTTCCAAATCTCCTCAAGGCTGGGCGGCTCGGCGGGCGGCGCGGCGTTCTCCTGGTAGCAGGGAGCAGAAGCGTCCTCCGACGCGTGCTGGCAAGATTGGGAACACCGACGCGTCCACCTCGATGCGTCACGGCGAGGAGCGGAACGCCGACGCGTCCTCCTCGACTAGTGGCAGCGAGGAACGGAACGGCGATGCGTGACCATCCATGCAGTGCAGCGAGGGGCGCCTAGGGCTTGGGAGGGGCGATGCCATGGTGGTCGACGTGAGAGGGAGGGGGAGGAGATAGCGATGAACGTGAGCGTTCTTCCGAATGCCGTGGGAGGCGCAATATTTATTGCGAGCAATGGCACACCTACGTAAGATATGGACTGAGCTGCACTAACTTAACTTCAGGTCCAGTTGCGTCACTGACATGTGGGCCAGGCCCCTGTTGGGCCCATATGTCAGTGACCCAATGCACCTGCAGTTAAGTAACTGAAGCAGCGTCCCGTAAGATATGTTGCGTGATTAACGTAACAGCTACATGGGCATATTTGTTGGAGTAAATTACGGGGGAGGGAAGGGGTGGAAATATTGTTGGTCACAACGGATTAGACAAGCGCGGGGGGAGGAGAGTCATGCATGCAGATTTTTTCCACACGGGGTGGACTGGTGGGACCGCCGGAGGGAGAAAGAGAGTCAAGCAGGCATATTGTTTTCACACATGGAGAGGAAAAGATTTGGAGACAAACGGGCTTCCTGCAGGTATGGAGAACGGTGCATAATAAGTCATCTTGCTTGTAGGGCTAGGTATAGTCTCAAGTCATTAAAAACATACACGCCCCACACATGTTCATATTTCAAGGTGCACTAAATTATTGCATGCGATGATTAAGGCTGGCCATAATGGTGGTATCTTAGCTGGTATCATGCACACGGGAATAGCAAACATGCTGATGTGGCAAAGAATTAAAGAAGAGAGGGGGGTTAGAGTAACTAGTGTTCATGCATGCATGCAATGCGAAGCATTGGAAAATACATTTTTGTGAAGAACGACATCATTAGTTGAGTACTTTTGCATACTACAAAAACTATTCTACCGCCTCTATCTTGGTAAGAGTAGGTGAAAATTTTGAATCGAGCCCTTTAAAGTAGAAGGGAGGTAGTAGTACTCTAATAGCTAACCTTGTTGTGATGACTAGATAGGACATGGCACGCACCTAGACGGAGGAACTAGTCTGCATTGGGCATTTAAGTTTTGTCTGAAGTCAATGTACCTCTACTTTGACCAAACTTATAGAAAAATGTATCAACATTCAAAATGTCAAATCAATATTTTTATACTCATTATGAAACGTAGTTCTGATACTCATTATAATCAGTATTGTAGATATTGATATTTTTAGTATAAATTTGGTCAAACACTTTGCAAACGGTTGACGGAAGTAAAAAGGACCAGAGGGAGTATGATGCATGCGGACTAGGCAAAAAAATTGCTCATTTATAGCCGGTCGAAGTCTCAAAGGGCGCGACCTTGCGAGGGAGGCGAAGGTCGTGGGAGGCGCGACGGTTGACGGAATTAAGTGAAGTTACATCCACGCGCCGGCATGGCGTGCGAACAGGCAGAAGCTATATCGTCAGGCCTACGATATGGGTCTAGTAGACATGACATCTAATGGGTCCCGCATAGTACTCGAGAACTCTTTGGGGGCTTGCAGCCGTTTATCCACCGGGCAAGCCAACAACCCCACGCCGTTCGCACGCCCTACTCGTCCCCGTCTTCTACTACTACCTTACAATAGTTCGCTCCCAGTCGTCCCGTCCTTTCACATTACACCAGTTCAACTTCTCCTAACCCTCCTCCAAAATCGATGGCCTCCCAAATCTCCATGGTCGCCGCTGAGTACCAGGTTAGAGCCATCACCGGCGATGAGTTCATCGTCATCTACACAAGTGGATCCATGTGACAGCCTGGATTTTGCCTTCTCTCTTTTTCCGGACTTGGTTTTCTTTTTGCCTTGGATTTGGATTTTTGGATCAATTCAACTGGACTTATCACTTGGGCATGCCCTTGACTTTCACCCAAGTGACCTATCTACTTCTCATTCAATCTTATTTCTCTGAACAATCCCCAAAATAATCAAATGAATATTTTTCATAAAAGAAAAATATTCATTTTCTCTTTTGAAACTTATTTTAGAAACTAGTGCTCAAAAGCAACCCCCATTTTTATTGCTCCCAAAATTCTGAAATAATTCCTGAATATTTTTTGAACCATGGCCCACCTTCCCAAGCAAAAATATTGCATGACTTTTTGTAATATTTTTGCTACAGAAAATAATTTCTCTTCTGGTCCAAAATTTCACATTGTACAACAAGTGTATTTTTCCTTGATCCTTTGGCCCTGGTTCTTCTTGAGCCTCTTCACCCTCCTAAGGAAAACCTTAACCCCAGGAGATCGGCCCTAATGGCCATCTAGAAGCTATCCAAACATAGCAGCCAAGTTTCTATCCAGAAACTTGCCAAGATGGTTGAGTCACATCTGGTCGACCTGGCGATGAGTCCTCAGCTTCCCTAGACCTATCACTTCATGGACTTTAGCCCAGACAAGGTTTGGCCGGTCGTGGGCGTCATTTTGACCATGCCAGGGTGGTGACCGCGTGTGGACACAGGGTCTGGCATGTGCTCGACGCGCTCTGAGTAGCGCCAACACCTCTGTTCGGCGCGTGCTCGAGCCAGAGCTCGCCGACAACTGCCGCGCCACGCCACCAGCCTCGACTCATCACCATTGGCCCCTCCCTGGTGCTCGCAGACGTCGGAGATGCCGCAGCGAGCATAGGCACGTCATGGCCAAAAGTCATAGTCCGCTCGTGCCTTGTCTTCTTCTCCCTGCCTCCTGTGCTCGTCCGCGAGCGTGGACAGCCCCCGCGTACACACTGAGCCCTTGCCCCCTCTCACTGGTGCCTTTCATCGCCGTTCGCCGGTCTCCAGAGAACTCCGGCGGCGCCACGTATCCCCCTCTCGCTCCGGCTATATATAGAGCCATTCCCTCCACTTCGAAGCCTCACACCGCACCACACAACCACCACGACCTCGTAGAAGAGCCGTAGCCCGGTCGGGCGGGGCTCTGGCCGCCGACCTCGACCAGAGATCGCCGCCGATCCCCGCAGCCCAACCACCCTACTCCAGAGCCCCTCGAGCTCAATCAACCTCTCAGGAGCGTCGTTAGGGATCCTCTGTTGTCGCCTGGACGCAGCTGAGCCCCTGGAGTCGCCTCTCGCCGTCGCCTTCTTCCTCTCCGGCAAGCCCGGTCCGCCACCGCCGCTTGCGAGCTTGATTGCGAGCAACTCTGGCCATCCCCCGGCAAGCCACGGTACGGGAAGGTGCGCCACGACCCCCTCTCCACTTCTATCCCTCTAGTTTTTCCCAAGACCCACTCGTCGCCGGCGTAAGCTCCAGTGGAGTGCCGCCACGCTCTGTTTCCCTCTCTCCCCCTCTCTCTCCTGTCCGGTGGGGCCTGGTGTCAGCCTATCCCCTTACACCCGAAGCGGTACGAGTGGAGGCGTCTCCTGGCTTTACGCCATCGACATCACCCCCTCCCCCAGCTTTTCTGATTTATTCAAATTAATTCAAATATTTGACCACAACTTTGACCAGTGATAACTCCTAGCCCATAAGTCCAAATGAGTTGATTCTTTTTGCATTGTGTTTGTTTCAAAAAGCTCTAGCAGCACACCAAAATGTGGAATTTTCCTTGCTGTCTAGAATTTCTGGTGATTTTAGAATGGTTTTTGATATTATTTTTTGTGGTTTTTAAATATTTTCAGAAGAAGGAACTTGCCTTGAAGATAACCAGGAGGAGTGTGACCCTCCTCAGCACTAAGGCAAGCCACACCAGCATTTGGATGGTGTCATTTCAATATCTATGATCTTCCTACTTAAATATGAGTTCTTATATGCATTTAAAAAACATTTGTTAAATAAATATGGTTGCTTGCTAGTTACTTTGTCATGCTTGAAATGATTGTTTAAGTTACTGGTTGAATGCATGGACTAGTTTAATCTAGTAAAATAAATTTTGCCTTAGTTATATTGCTTTGATAAATATTGATAGTTCTTTTTGTTAAGTGCTACTTTCATATCAATTATGAGTTAATAAAAATATTGCATGATAATGAAAATGAGGTAGAACCTGTAAAGTTTAATCATGAGCAGTGCAAGCAAGTTATGTTGATAAGTTTGATCCGTACATGGGAGTTGCATGCTTTGCATGACGATTAGTTGCACGATCATGGCATCCTATGACTTGGTAGATTAATTTTTATTTTCAAGTTAAACATGTTAATAAGTTCAACTTGAATATGACGTTGATCAAGTCATGGTGCCACTGAATCGGGTTTTTCTCAGTGCGACCACATTTACCTTGTGGGAGGTCTTGATTCGGTCCTTTGTTGTGCCTCTCGCCGGTGCCTCCAACGAGGGAAGGTTATGGGCGTGCATATCCTGGCCCGGTAAGCAGACATGGCCTTGTGTGCCTGTTTGTTTTTATGGTACCTTGTCCCCGTTTGGGGTTGTTTTGCCACGACAGTGGCCGTTGGCGTCTTTGGTAGACACGAGCCCACCCAGGACATAGCCCTGAGAGGGAGTTTGTCGGAGTGGCCGGGAGAGTGTCATGACAAGGGGAGGGTTTTGTCGGAATGTCGTTGGTCCACCTGAATGGGAGTGCGAGGCCTCGGATTCTGTGGTGTGGGTAAAGTGCGCTACCTCTGCAGAGTGTATTAAATCTACCGATAGCCGCGTCCTCGGTTATGGGCACAACTCGGGAGTAAGTCACACCATGGATCAACTTTTATAATTAATCTTGCACACTAAATAACTGTTGATGGCACTGACATCGTGATGATTTCGGAGATCATGAGCTGATCATGAGTGATTGGTTTCAGTTGTGATCCGGGTACGATCACCGTTTGGTTACGAGGTAACCCGTCTGGTAAGCGAGTCCGTGGGACTCGGTGCACATGTTGGTTTCACCGCATTAGTAGCATTACTTGCATTGCATTAACCTGATTAATTGTCATGATATTGTTTGTCATTATGCTTATGTTTGTTGTGAGCTTGCAAGTACATTCAATGTACTGACCTGGCGTGTCATGCCAGCTTTCAGGCAAGTCGTTTCGCAATCGGAGAGCTTCCAGCGTCTAGGCCGTGTCCACGTCGGTGTCCCTGTGCTATGGAGTTCCACTTCGTCGTTCTTCCGCTGCCGCGTAGTTCGTGTGATCGAGGCCCTTCATGTTCATTAAATAAAGTACATATTGTTCAGCCGCACCGTGTGTGCCGCTTGGGCTCTTATCTCGATGTAATATCAGACCCGTGTAATCCGCTAGCATCAATAAAGTGGTTGTTTCTATACCATGTTGTTGTGTGTTGCTAGAAGACTTGATCTCTGGGCTGGCAATGCAAGGTAAACCGGTTGCTCTGAGCCGGGGTGCCACAATGCTTGGTATCAGAGCCGCGCTGATTGTAGGACATGCTAGAATGTTAGTGCGTTAGTGGAATGGTAGATAGTTTCGTCTGAGTGCCGGTAGTCATAGAAATTGGTTGCTGCATTGCATGCATTTTTATCTGTTTTTATTACTAACCGTATGACGGTTGTGAGTGTAGATGGCTCCAGTTCCGATCTTGTATCATCCTGAGCCAGCTCCGTACACATCGCCGCGCCTGCTTCAGAACGTGTGGCGACGAATCTACCCAGAGGGTGCTGATCCAGAGTATCAGGTGTATCGGGAGCATCTAGCCGGTTCATTGTATGAGTATTATGCTGAGGTCACTCGACACCACAGTTCCCCTTCCGGCGCTTACACTCGTTCTACTAAGGGTGGTCTCGCTTCTACGCCATCTCAAGCGGTCCAGTTTGCTGCAATCGAGGCTCTTGTAGACTTGCGCTACAACGAGGTTCGCATGCACACCCACCCAGGTTTCTTTTACTACCCATCTCTGCACGAGAATGGGCGTATCCGCTTTCCTTTGATTAATCCAGCGTGCGATCGTCCTACTAGCCACCTTTCCCGTTATATCACTGCCAGTTATCTCTTGAACTACGAGTTAGCTCGGGAGCTAACCCGTGCCCGTATAGCTCTCGCCGCTGCTCATAATAGGAACCCTCTCCCTACTGTCGGTTTCACTCCATACGCTCCTCCAGTCTCTGCCACCACTCAGAGTACCACTACACCTTTGGCAGTAACCCCTCGCAGTGCTCCTGCCGCGTGGGCTTCCCTTGTCGCTACTCCTGCAGCTCCTATGCTTAGATCCCATCCCGCACCTACCCCTGAGGGAGAGTCCTCGAGGCAGCACCGTCACGTCTTTCTTAACCCAGAGGTCACCACTATCAGTTCAGGATCTGGGTCCGGCTCAGGAGAGGAGCCCGCAGTAGCGCCATCCGAGCAGTAGATCGCTAGAGTAACACCGTCGTCATGAGTATGATGTATGGATGTAGTCGCACTTACTATGATGCTTAGTTTCATGTATGAGGGTAGTGACCCTGTCATGATGTTTAACTCTTATGTTGAGTCTATGTATAATTATGTTGGAACTCTCTTTTTATTCACCTTGGTTTCTTTCGTTGTTTTCTTCTGGGTTTGTCCTCCCATTTTTGGATATTTCTCATCGTGGTTGCTTTGCGTTGGGAAACTAAATAATAGGATGTCACGGGGAGGCAACAGCAGCCAAGCTTGTGAGGATGTCCCTGTTCGTCGCTCTGCAAGACAGGCAGGACATTCCCCCGAGCCGTACCAGCCACCTCCGCCTCCCCCGTCACATCCGCCTTCTACTGAGCAAATCATGCGAATGTTTGAAGAAACAAGGAACAACGATCTGATGGAATTACTGAAAAGTGTGCAAGTTACGGTTGGGCAGAATGGACATCAGAATAGTCATTACTCCAAGCTGTCAGATTTTCAGCGAATCAAGCCTCCCAGTTTCAGTCAAGTTATTGATCCATTGGACGCTGATGATTGGTTAAGGACTATTGAGAAGAAACTGGAAATTGCTCGCACTGAAGAAGGAGACAAGGTTCCTTTCACAACACATTATCTTGAAGGAGCTGCCGCGATATGGTGGGATAATGCTAAGGCCATGTGGCCCGCGGACGAGGAAATTACTTGGAATAAATTCAAGGATCATTTCCGCAAGTATCATATTCCCTCAGGAATTATGAAAATCAAGCAGCGCGAATTCCTCTCTCTCACTCAGGGAAGCATGTTAGTCAGCGAGTGCCTGAATAAATTCAACCATTTGGCCCGCTATTCACTCTATGATGTGGCCACCGAAGAACGGAAGGTCGACAAATTTCTTGGGGGACTGAATCAGCATCTCACGTGCACTCTCAGCATGTTGATTTTTCGGACTTCCAAACTCTGGTGAACAAGGCTCTCACCGCAGAAAGGGAACACAAGCTCATGCACGACAACAGGCCAGCTAATAATGACCACAAGCGCAAATTTGAGCCTAAGAAGGATATGCAACCCATGCAGAAGGCTCGTACATGGCAACAGACTCAGGTTGCGTACAAACCCAACTGGCAGCAAAATGTCAACAAGACCACCACTCAGGTCAAGAATATCGTGACCAGCCCAGTACGTGAAGATTGTCAGCGCAACAATTCCTATTTCAGTTGTGGGCAAACCGGACATTACGCTAGACAGTGCCCCAAGAACGGCAAGCCAACAGCTCCATTTCGTCCGCAAGTTAACTATCTGGAGCCATATTCCGGCCCGAGTGCCATCCAAGGGAAAATCCCTCATATCTCCGCCGATGAAGCCCAAGAGGACCCGGAAGTCGTCATTGGTATGTTTCCTGTTAATAACATACCTGCCATAATTTTATTTGACTCTGGGGCTTCCCACTCTTTTTTTCGCAAAGTTTTGCTGCCCAAAACAAATTTCCTTGCTCGATTTTGGGAAAGCATATGCTGGTACAATCCCCGGGATCCTTGCTCAGAAGCAATCTGGTCTGCCGTAATCTGGAAATTGATATCAAGGGGGTCAAGTTTCCAACGTCTCTGATAATCATCGATTCTGACAAATTGGATATTATTCTGGGAATGAATTGGTTGACCCAATACCAAGTATGCATCAACTGTGCGACCAGAGAAGTTACCATGGCAAATCAGGAGGGTCACACCGCAAGTTTTTATGCCCACAAAAGCATACCCAGAAGGATATGGTTTTCACCGCCGTGGCTGAAGAGGTGGAATTGATTCCAGTGGTCAGTGAGTATCCCGATGTATTTCCTGAGGAATTACCAGGAATGCCGCCAGACAGAGAACTGGAGTTTGCAATTGACTTGGTGCGTGGAACCAGACCGATACACAAGAAATATTATCGAATGCCTTCATCAGAATTGGTGGAATTAAAGAAACAACTGGATGAGATGCTGCAGAAAGGATACATCCGCCCAAGCTCTTCACCGTGGGGATCACCCGCGATATTCGTGGATAAAAAGGATGGCAGTCTTCGGATGTGCGTAGACTACCTACAGTTGTATGACGTCACCATCAAAAATAAGTATCCACTACCAAGGATTGATGATTTATTTGATCAACTCAGTGGGGCCAAAGTATTCTCCAAAATTGATTTGAGGACCGGATATCATCAACTCAAAATCAAGAAGAAGATATTCCCAAGACCGCGTTCACCACTCGGTATGGTCTCTATGAGTATACCGTTATGTCATTCGGCCTCACCAACGCCCCAGCCTTCTTCATGCATATGATGAATAAGGTGTTTATGGACTTCTTGGACAAATTTGTGGTGGTGTTCATCGACGACATCCTCATTTACTCAAAAAGCAAAGACGAACACAAAGACCACCTCCGAGAAGTTTTGCAGAGGCTCCGTGATCATCAACTTTATGCCAAGTTCAGCAAATGTGAGTTTTGGCTCAAGCAAGTTGGATTTTTAGGACATGTTCTCCCGACAAAAGGAATAGTTGTGGATCCAAGCAAGGTAAAAGATGTGCTTGATTGGTCCGCACCCACGACAGTCTCAGAAATCCAAAGTTTCCTTGGACTAGCCGGATATTATCGCCATTTTATTGAAGGATTGTCCAAGCTTGCCAAGCCCATGATAGAGCTCCTAAAGAAGGATAATAAGTTTGAATGGACTGAGGACTGTGAACGGAGTTTCATTGAGCTGAAAATCAGACTGACGTCAGCACCAGTATTGACTCTTCCCGACATCTACCGCGGTTTTGAGGTCTACTGTGACACCTCCAGAAAAGGCCTTGGATGCGTACTTATGCAAGATGGCAAGGTTGCGTCTTATGCATCCCGACAACTATGGCCACACGAGGGAAATTATCCCACTCATGATTTGGAATTGGCTGTGGTGGTGCACGCTTTGAAGATTTGGAGACATTATCCTATTGGAAAGAGGTGCCAGATATTTACCGACCACAAGAGTCTCAAGTATATATTCACTCAGCCCGATTTGAACCTTCGTCAGCGAAGATGGCTCGAGTTTGTTAAGGATTACGACCTCGGCATAAATTATCACCCGGGCAAAGCTAATGTGGTTGCCGACGCTCTTAGCCGCAAACCGGCCAACCTGAATACTCTGAGGGAAACTTTGCCTCCTGAGCTTTACGAAGAAATCTCTCAGCTTAGTTTGGTAATCATGGATGCCAGTCTTGCCAGTATATTGGAAGTTGCTCCTACCCTCGAAGAAGAAATTCACAACGCTCAAGAAAATGACAAATCCTTGCAATTATATGCCAAGCATATGCAAGAGGGACAGACACAGGGTTGCTCTAGAGATCAACAAGGTACGCTAACAAGGAAGGATTTGCGTACCCAGCCAAGAAGGTCTGAGGAAGAAGATATTGGCAGAAGCACATGAATCACCGTACTCAATTCACCCAGGTGGCACTAAAATGTACGAAGACCTTCGTCAGGTATTCTGGTGGAATGGAATGAAGAACGACATCGCTTACTTTGTGGCTTCTTGTGATATATGCAACAAGGTAAAGGCGGAACACCAAAAACCCGTCGGACTCCTTCAACCTTTACCAGTATCACAATGGAAATGGGACAATGTCTGCATGGATTTCATCACCGGTTTACCAAGGACTCACCGAGGAAATGACGCAATATGGGTCATAGTGGACACCTTAATGAAGGTGGCACATTTTCTTCCCATCTGGACCACCTACCGTGCCGATCAACTTGCACAATTGTATGTGTCCCGAATCGTCAGTCTGCATGGAGTACCAAAGACTATCACTTCGGATAGACGATCTCTCTTCACTTCAGCATTTTGGTCCCGACTACATCAAGCCTTGGGGACTACTCTGAAATATAGCACGGCTGATCATCCCCGGACAGATGGATAAACTGAGCGAGTAAACCAAATACTCGAAGATATGCTCCGGGCATGTGCATTGGCCCAAGGGTCCAAGTGGGAAGACTGTCTACCATACGTCAAGTTTTCCTCCAACAAGAGTTTCCAGACCAGCTTAAAGATGTCACCCTTTGAAGCTCTGTATGGCAGTAAGTGCCGCACTCCACTGAACTGGTCTCAAACCGGAGACAGCCGTATTTTCGGGACTGATTTGATGATCGAAGCTGAGAAGCAAGTCAAGGTAATCCGAGACAGACTGCAGTTGGCCAAATCTCGACAGAAGAGTTACTATGATGCCAAACACCGTCAGATCAGCTTCGAACCCGGAGAACACGTGTATCTCCGAGTTACCCCTATGAAAGGAGTTAAGAGGTTTCAGATCCGAGGAAAATTGGCACCCAGATAGTCATTGCCAGATTCGGAACAGTTGCCTATCAGTTGGAATTGCCACCCGAACTTTCAGAGGTACACAATGTGTTTCATGTCTCATAGCTAAGGAGATGTATCTCGCCACCGGAGAGAAGGAGTGATATGGCAGAGATAGAACTGTCTAAGGATTTGACGTATGAGGAAAAGCCAATCAGTATATTGGATGAGACAGAAAGAGTCACTCGCAGCATAGTGATAAGGTTTTACAAGGTTCAGTGGGAACATCACACCGAGGAAGAGGCAACCTGGGAAACAGAGGAATTTTTAAGGACTGCCTACCCAGAATGGTTTTCCCAAGCAACCGAATCTCGAGGACGAGATTCATCCTAAGTGGGGGAGGTTTGTGACAGCCTGGATTTTGCCTTCTCTCTTTTTCCGGACTTGGTTCTGTTTTTGCCTTGGATTTGGATTTTTGGAATCAATTCAACTAGACTTATCACTTGGGCATGCCCTTGACTTTCACCCAAGTGACCTATCTACTTCTCATTCAATCTTATTTCTCTAAAAAATCCCCAAAATAATCAAATGAATATTTTTCATAAAAGAAAAATGTTCATTTTCTCTTCTAAAACTTATTTCAGAAACTAGTGCTCCAAAGCAACCCCCATTTTTATTGCTCCCAAAATTCTGAAATAATTCCTGAATATTCTTTGAACAATGGTCCACCTTCCCAAGCAAAAATATTGCATGACTTTTTGTAATATTTTTGCTACAGAAAATAATTTCTCTTGTGGTCCAAAATTTCACATTGTACAGCAAGTGTATTTTTCCTTGATCCTTTGGCCCTGATTTTTCTTGAGCCTCTTCACCCTCCTAAGAAAAACCTTAACCCCAGGAGATCAGCCCTAATGGCCATCTAGAAGCTATCCAAACGTAGGAGCCAAGTTTCTGTCCAGAAACTTGCCAAGATGGTTGACTCACATCTGGTCGACCTGGCGATGAGTCCTCAGCTTCCCTAGACCTATCACTGCATGGACTTTAGCCCAGGCAAGGTTTGGCCGGTCGTGGGCGTCGTTTTGACCATGCCAGGGTGGTGACCGCGTGTGGACACGGGGTCTGGCATGTGCTCGATGCGCTCTGAGTAGCGCCAACGCCTCCGTTCGGCGCGTGCTCGAGCCAGAGCTCGCCGACGACTGTCGCGCCGCGCCTCCAACCTCGACTCATCACCATTGACCTCTTCCTGGCGCTCGCCGATGCCGGAGACGCCGCAGCGAGCACGGGCACGTCGCGGCCAAAAGTCACACTGCGCTCGTGCCCATGTCTTCTTCTCCCTGCCTCTTGTGCTCGTCCGCGAGCGTGGACAGCCCCCGGCTACACACTGAGCCCTTGCCTCCTCTCACTCGTGCCTTTCGTCGCCATTCGCCAGTCTCCAGAGAACTCCGGCGGCGCCACGTACCCCCCTCTCGCTCCGGCTATATATAGAGCCATTCCCTCCACTTCGAAGCTTCACACCGCACCACACAACCACCACAACCTCGTAGAAGAGCCGTAGCCCGGTCGGGCGGGCCTCTGGCCGTCGACCTTGACCAGAGATCGCCGGCGATCCCCGTAGCCCAACCACCCTACTCCAAAGACCCTCGAGCTCAATCAACCTCTCAGGCACGTCCTTAGGGATCCTCTGGAGTCTCCTGGACGCAACTGAGCCCCTAGAGTCACCTCTCGCTGTCGCCTTCTTCCTCTCCGTCAAATCCCGTCCGCCACCGCCGCTTGCGAGCTTGATTGCGAGCAACTCCGGCCATCCCCCGGCAAGCCACGAGTACGGGCAGGTGCGCCACGACCCCTCTCCACTTCTATCCCTCTGGTTTTGCCCAAGACCCACTCGTTGCCGGCGTAAGCTCCGGCGGAGTGCCGCCGTGCTCTGTTTCCCTCTCTCCCCCTCTCTCTCCTGACCGGTGGGGCCCGGTGTCAGCCTATCCCCTCGCACCCGAAGCGGTACGAGTGGAGGCGTATCCTGGCTTTACGCCATCGACGTCACCCCCCAGGTTTTCTGATTTATTCAAAATAATTCAAATATTTGACCACAACTTTGACCAGTGATAACTCCTAGCCCATAAGTCCAAATGAGTTGATTCTTTTTGCATTATGTTTGTTTCAGAAAGCTCTAGCAGCACACCAAAATGTGGAATTTTCCTTGCTGTCTAGAATTTCTGGTGATTTTCAGAATGGTTTTTGATATTTTGTTTTGTGGTTTTTAAATATTTTCAGAAGAAGGAACTTGCCTTGAAGATAACCAGGAGGAGTGTGACCCTCCTCAGCACTAAGGCAAGCCACACCAGCATTTGGATGGTGTCATTTCAATATCTATGATCTTCCTACTTAAATATGAGTTCTTATATGCATTTAAAAAACATTTGTTAAATAAATATGGTTGGTTGCTAGTTACTTTGTCATGCTTGAAATGATTGTTTAAGTTACTGGTTGAATGCATGGACTAGTTTAATCTAGTAAAATAAAAATTTGCCTTAGTTATATTGCTTTGATAAATATATTTTTTGACAGAAAGACTGTAAGGGAACCCCCTACAATATAATTGGTGCAACAAATCCAAATTGCAAGTACCATGCCTTGAACTTGGGTGGGTGGGAAGGCATCAGCCCCTTCCCACCACTAGGCTATGCCTTAGTCTGCTGCTTTGATAAATATTGATAGTTCTTTTTGTTAAGTGCTACTTTCATATAAATTATGAGTTAATAAAAATATTGCATGATAAGGAAAATGAGGTAGAACCAGTAAAGTTTAATCATGAGTAGTGCAAGCAAGTTATGTTGATAAGTTTGATCCGTACATGGGAGTTGCATGCTTTGCATGACGATTAGTTGCACGATCATGGCATCCTATGACTTGGTAGATTAATTTTTATTTTTAAGTTAAGCCTGTTAATAAGTTCAACTTTAATATGACATTGCTCAAGTCATGGTGCCACTAAATCGGGTTTTTCTCAGTGCGTCCACATTTACCTTGTGGGAGGTCTTGATTCGGTCCTTTGTTGTGCCTCTCGCCGGTGCCCCCAACGAGGGAAGGTTATGGGCGTGCATACCCTGGCCCGGTAAGCAGACATAGCCTTGTGTGCCCGTTTGTTTTTATGGTACCTTGTCCCTGTTTGGGACCGTTTTGCCACGACGGTGGTCGTTGGTGTCTTTGGTTGACACGGGGCCACCCAGGAGATAGCCCTGAGAGGGAGTTTGCCGGAGTGGCCGGGAGAGTGTCATGACAAGGGGAGGGTTTCGTCGGAATGCCGTTGGTCCACCCGAATGGGAGTGCGAGGCCTTGGATTCCGTGGTGTGGGTAAAGTGCGCTACCTCTGCAGAGTGTATTAAATCTATCGATAGCCGCGTCCTCGGTTATGGGCACAACTCAGGAGTAAGTCACACCATGGATCAACTTTTATAATTAATCTTGCACACTAAATAACTGTTGATGGCACTGACTGATGATTCTGGAGATCATGAGCTGATCATGAGTGATTGGTTTCAGTTGTGATCCGGGTACGATCACCGTTTGGTTACGAGGTAACCCGTCTGGTAAGCGAGTCCGTGGGACTCGGTGCACATGTTGGTTTCACCGCATTAGTAGCATTACTTGCATTGCATTAACCTAATTAATTGTCATGATATTGTTTGTCATTTTGCTTATGTTTGTTGTGAGCTTGCAAGTACATTCATTGTATTGACCTGGCATGTCATGCCAGCTTTTTGGCATGTCGTTTCGCAATCGGAGAGCTTCCAGCATCTAGGCGGTGTCCATGTCGGTGTCCCTGTGCTATTGAGTTCCACTTCGTCGTTCTTCCGCTGCCGCGTAGTTCGTGTGATCGAGGCCCTTCATGTTCATTAAATAATGTACATATTGTTCAGCTGTACCGTGTGTGCCGCTTGGCCTCTTATCTCGATGTAATATCAGTCTCGTGTAATCCACTAGCATCAATAAAGCGGTTGTTTCTGTACAATGTTGTTGTGTGTTGCCAGAAGACTTGATCTCTGGGCTGGCAATGCAAGGTAAACCGGTTGCTCTGAGATGGGGTGCCACAATCCGCGACGGTGAAAGCATGCCTTGCTCGCTTCCTACGCATGTTCAACAGTTCAAAGGATGAGTGGGTCGCTGGGCTAGATGTTGAGTACACCACAGTCCTGGAAAGAGAGAAGATTCTAAAGGAGGCAGAGAAGAAGAAGCCTCCGTGATCCAGGTTTGCGTACATAACGTGTGCTTGGTCTACCACATATTCCATGCCGACGTTGAGTGCCAGGATTTTAAGAACTTCCTCAAGGACGAAAGAGTGAAATTCGTTACTGTAGCTTTAGGAACGATAGGGATGTCCTGGGTCGGATAGGCCTCGTTGTAGGCCAGCCCTTCGATCTCCAGAAGGCTAGCCCGGTGTCCTCCTCTCAGCCTTCAATGTTGATCCTGGCAGCAGCCATGATTGATCCTTCGTACGCTAAACTAAAGAAACCTCACCACGAGTTTCATCATGCATGGGAGTCGAAGACATTAGATGAAGATCACATCCTGTACGCAGCAATGGATGCCTACCTTTGTTTAAATATCTACAAGGGTTGGATGAAGAAGCAGAGCCCAGTGTCTAGTTCAAGCAAAGAAGCGTCGGCGAAGAGGAAGAGGAAGAGGGACGAGGACGAAGTCGAGGACGTGGACTCAGACTCGGACTCCGAGTAAGGTGGCAGTGCCGTCGCTCATGCTGGTTCTACTGCAGTGTCAAGCGGACTAGTTGATTAGTTTTATTTCAGGGGTGTGTTGTGCTGAGCCCCCAGCAGAATTATGTTTATGTTCTTTCTCATTATTTAAAATTTATGTTCTTTCTCATTATTTGAACTCTTTAGTACGTACAGTAGTACTAGTAGTATGTCTTACTACTGTTCTTCTTGCAGTTGGTACTACTGCTCGTATCTTTGTGTTCCTACTGTACTTAATACATTCGTACGAGTAGTATAATTTGGGTCAGTTGATTTGTGATAGAAGTTCGACGAAGCGAAGGAAGAAGACGGCAGAGAAGCTACCCCAGTATCTATATTAGGGTGGCAGGGTGCCCATGATCTATCTTATGAGTGTTGGGTGTGGAATGCAGTTCGACGGAAAAAATGGATCATGCCCGGGGTTAAACGGATGGCGGGGGTGGGGGGAGCATGGCGGTGGCAGGCGGTTCAGGGGAGGGTGGGGCGGCGGCGGCAGGCGGTTAGGCATGTGGCGGGCTGAGAAGATGAACAGTGCATCAATTTCGTAGGTTGAAGAAGCCCTTCTAGCCATCCATGTTGCATCCAACGGCTCACAAGAGTCGACTGACCCAAATTGCTCCTTCAGATTACAGGATCCACGTGGCATTCAAGGTCTCGAAGGTAGATTCCGCGTCCGCACCAGGTTTGCGGGCTCGGCGCGGGCGCGACCGGCTTCCGCCGTGACAGCCACCATGCGCGCCTCCTCCGCGCAGGCGGAGACGACAATGACACGCTAGTTCCTCCTCACCAGCGTGCTGGAGCACGCGCTCGTCCTCCTCTTCGTACGCTGCATGCATAGACGCGGCTCCACCAGCTGCTCGCGTGCTTGGCAGCGCGGTGGCATCGCGAGGAGGGACTGCAGACGACGTGAGCGGGCAAGCCTTCGGCTTCATGGCACAGGGATAGCGGCGACACGGCGGTGATGGGCGAGAAATTGTTGGCCAGAGCAGGCGGGCGCTGGCATGCGCAACAGCGGCGGCGGCATATTGATGAGTGCGCATATGGGAGCTTAGTTTAGTTTTATATAGGGTAGGTCAAACTTAAAAGAAAACCGTACTAGTACATGTAAACATTAGACTGAGGCAGCGCTTATATTAGTTACCACAGCCACGATACGGAATCCTGTGCAAGCGCGTGAACCGCGGCCGCGCGGTCGATTGAACGGTGCGTCACCGTGTCGCGCTCGAAGGACATCCACCGAACCTTTTTGTGTGTGTGAAAACAATCCCCGAATATTACTCAACTTTTTTTCCTGGAAAAGTTCTTGGCGCTGCAATATTTCCATATATTTGAATTTAGCTCCAGTTCGTGTTTATTTGGATTTGGACGTTTTAGGTGCGCCCTAGTTTTTTTTAATACTGATTTTGTGTGTGTGACTGAGAGAGAACGTGTGTATGTGTCCATATGTTTGTTGTGGCGGAAGGGCAATGTGGAGACGGTGTGCGTGTGATAGACATAGAGAGGTCTGAATGTGCAAATGATCATGCATGAGTGAGACATAGACAGATGCCGATACGTTGTGTATACATGAGATAACGGTCTTCTATTTTACTTGTGTGTGTGTGAGAGAGAGAGAAGGGGGGAGCATCCGTAACACAACAACCATCTCTCTCGATTCGTCCGTCCCTCGCACGATCGCATGTAACACATGCATCAACGCACACATTTTGACACCCTCACCCGGCCCCTGCCCACCTCAAGGCCCGCACATCGCTCTCTGTCTCGCACGCACAATCTCTTCATGAAAACCCTATTTAGCATGTAGCTTTCCGTCACATACACACACATTTCTCTCCATAGGTTTGATTTCTCTCAATATCTGACACATACACACACACAGACACACACCGCACGCACACACCCCCTCCCCCGAGCACACTGTTCATCCCCATCCAAGGTTATATGGCGACCACTCTCGCTTGTGCTTCTCTGCACCCCAGCATGCACAACACCTCAATCTTCAAAGAGGGCATCGAGGAGATCGAAGACGGCGACCACGCTGCACTAGAGAATGCGGGGCCATTTGGAAGCAGGATGATGTGACGATGGCTGACTAACTCCTCCCCCCTCTCCCCCGCACAAAATTACCAATCCCTCTCTCCCCCGCACAAAATGATCAATCCTTCAACCCACGAGATCCTTCCCCTCTCTTCCATGTTTTTCCAGCTCTCTCATCAAACATGTTGTCTCTTCTCCTTCCACGTGTACAGAATCCCGATGCACACGCATCTCACGTATATTACATGTCTCCATCTTTCTCACTGACCTGACTTCTTCCTCTCTCTTCCTCTCTCTCTGTCTCGTTAGGTTTGTCTCCTACTCTCTCGTCCACATACATACACTCTTTCCCGCCCTATCTGCTCCATCTTCACAAGCTCTCTCTACACGTTTCATTCCCACATTGGGATGTGTTTAAAATGTTGCTTTTATAATGAATGATGTAGAGTTATGGTTGGTTTTGTTGCATCCTACAAAGTAATAACTATGAAATGCATTTAGATTCTCATTTGACTGGGATTATGTGAGTTTGAGCATATTGTGAAGTACTATAGACCCCGTATACATCTTGGAGTTCAACAATGATTGCAACTATTGAATTGTATAGACCATTACATTCAAAGTCAGTAGCCTAATATATTTATTTCACAATTACAACAAATGATTAATTTAGTACAAACTAAGAAAACAAATGTGTACTCCCTCTGTTTTTATTTAAGTCCACGTATTAGCATTGGTCAAAATCAAGTTTTGTAAACTCTCAGAAGTTTATAACAAAAAATATTAACATATACAATACAGTAACAAATAAATACCATTAGATTCATTATTGAATGTACTTTCACATCATACATATTTGTTATGGTAAATGTTTATATTTTTCTATAAACTTGGTCAAACTTTAGAAAGTTTGACTTCAGTCAAACCTAATATGCAAAGTTAATAAAAACGGAGGGAGTACTAGTAGTTACTAGTACTACTCGCTAGTTGCTTAGCCCAATCACCCAGCACGCCACACGGGGAGTTCAGTGTCACAAAATTTTGAGGTCGGCGGGAAAATCTCCCGCGACCCTGATTCGAGTACTACGAAGTTACCATCATAGCCTTCGGAACAGGCCTACGGATGACGCTTGGTAGGGGGCTGTTTTTGTAACTTCGGGTTCACCCTACCCAGCCAACCACACCCCGGCACCCAGAGTAGTACACCTGAATACTCCCCATTTTCTATACCCACCGCAAAATAGACTTCTCCACGGCACCGCAACCTTCGTGCTCCTCCCCTTCTACATCAGCGCACTCGTCCACCGCAGCGCATCTGCCTCATCGATGACCTCGTACGCCGCACTGGAGCCGGTCCACCGTCGTCGTCGTACACGAAGCCTCTTCCCCGGCACCGTCTTCCACGGTCTCAGATCTGCTTCCCGGAAGCCGACGCCAAGCGCAGAAGCACAACTGTCATGGAAAATGAACTGACTCCTGTTGCTGACCATGATGCACTGAGGCCGCCGCGACCATCGTTCTCCTCCTCAATTGGTAATGTGTGTATTGAATCACTTAGCAGTACCTGTGCAGTTCCAATTTTGTTCATACACACCTTTCAAATTTCCTGGTTGTTATTGTTCCCGTAAAAGTAATTGGTTATAACCTCCATTGTCCAACAGAATATCAACTTGTAATTGTGCGTCGCTCCTGTATCGCGCTGTGCTTGGGTAGGTTCTTCATCTGCAACCAGTAGTGTGGCAAATGATAAAAAGTTTTTTAGAACTAGCAAGATGCCCATGCGCTGCACGCATCAAGATGCATTTGTATGAGTAGTTTATCTTGTGGGAGAAATAGATGAACGAGGGAAGGCCTTATTTGCAAATCTGGAAAGGGATGTGGGTATCTTATGCAAAATTGCCATAGTTTCCTTCCTATCGGTTGGATATAAATCGGACAGCCTATATTGCAGGATGGCAGGCACACCATCATCACCAACTTTGTTTTTTTTAGAAAAAAAGAGTCGAGAGTAGAGAAGTAAATATTAAATATAAAATAAATATAACAGTAGAGAAGAGAGTAGAGATAGCAGGGACGAGAAAATATCTAGTGCTACCATCCATGGGATGATACGCTGCTCCAGGGATGGATGGTATGTCAGATTTGAAATAAAGGGGCAGGATCAAGTCACTGATGCATTTACACATGGCCCCTTGGAACATTTGCACCTTGCCCCTAGAAAGTAACATGTCTTTGCAAAATTGCCTTAGACAGTTCCGTTGGTTGTTTCTCCTGGACCAAAGCACAGTACGCCAATCTCCATCTGAGCTTGCACTTTTAAATCCAGAAAAGAATTAGGTCAAGAAACTGAAACTTTCATAGATAATTACTCCCTCCGTCCCATAATGTAAGATGTTTTTTGACACTAGTTAGCACGAGTACTAGGGCGAGAACATACTAGATCCAGCTGAATTACATGGCCACCAAGGCTAGTTACAGATTCAGCTACTACAAGATGCACTACACTCTGAGCACAATTACAGAATTAGAACCAAAGCTGACCATGACAATGCCCAGTACTAGAACGAACCATTAAGTTGGTCGTGGCTTATCAGCAGACTAACAACTAACTGAACTTGAGAGCTGCGAGCCATGCAGTTTGCAGCATGTACGCTCCCATTGGTCAGCGCAAATGCACACCTACATGATAAAAGCAAGAATTAGGACCTAAAAAGCCTTTTGAAAACAACCCAATCTTCTTCACCCTAAACCATTTAAAATAATTGAACCAATTCATTTGTGTACTTATATCGAGAGGTCTGGTCCAAAGGATGGGTACACACACATGAGTAACCTGGTTTTAAGAACTCAGCACACCAACCCTGTTTTAGGGAATCGGTACTAACCATGTTCCCGTTACATAGAAAATGACAGAATTAACCGTAAGTTCTTATCAACAAACAACCAAACTTCTACAGGTTTTCTGTAAATGAGAGGCATATAAGAAGAGTAACAAACCTTAGGTGATTCAGTTCAAGTTAGCACAATGTAAGCTTTCCATTCCTGTGACACAACCGGTACAACAGAAAGTTAGATGCCACTAGACCAGCAACCCACAAGCCATACAAAAACATGTACTCCACCATCCCTGTGTATAAAAAAACAAAAAGGAAGAAATCACTAACAGAACAAAGAATACTGACAGAATCTACATCATACCACATGTTTCATATGAAATTTAAATAGTTATATGGTGTCAGCTACATTCTATCAACTTCAAACTGCAAACTAAGTTTGAACTAGATCCCAGTACTTGGAACAAACTCTAGCCTCAACTTGTGTTTGGAACATCTCCATAGACACATGATCTCAAGAAGAACACAATGTTAGTTCTATTACCACCGTACAACATTAAATATGAGAAATCTGCAAACACTTTTGGCATGCCAAATAACCTGCATATATGTCGCATCATCTAATTCTCCTGGTCGATTTTACTGTTTCTTGACCTATAAGAACATGTAAAAGGAAATAATTTGTTGAACTACAAAACCATGACATGCTCACAACTAAGTGAGTTATCTTCACCTCCTTTTCCTTTTCCCCCTCGTTGTCAGCTGTTTCTTGAACTATTTCTACATAGCTAACTAAGAAAGTAGCAGTCGATAACTGCACATGTATTGAGTTCAGTGTACCACCCTCCATGCCATTGTTTCCTTTTTAGGAATATAAACAGTCCTAACTTCTTATTTTACCCATAATATTTGTTAAAAGTCAAAGAAGACACTATATTTTATACTTGAGAAACACAGTCATCCTGAAAAGGCAGGAAAATATTTATATAAGCCAGATCAAACATATTACATTGTCACATGTTCCCATACTTCTCCAAATCCAAAAACTGATGTGAGACAAGCAATGCATAGTTGTAGTTGTCCCCAAAGATTTTTGGTCTGGTAGTATGCGCCATAAACCTCATGAGAACATAAATGGCCAGTAAGTCAGTTTATTACACCGTGAAAAACTATTGATCCGTCAAAATTTTCTAGTTCCAGCTGCGGCGATGTGAGAACAAGCACATAGATTTCCAGTACTCAGTGGTCTCAGTTTGACTGAGAGTTCAACCGGGATTTCTGTTAGTCAAGCCTTGTTGAGCCTCATTTGGCACGAATTTTGTCAATTACTCAATCTATAGACATGACTCAGTATAAGTCTAAATGCCCACTTACGCTAGGCTGTACGTGTGGTTCTCAACTAACTGTATGTAAGAAACATTCTAGAAAACTTTATAAGAAAGATTATGTGTATTTACATAGACATGTTATTGTTAGGAGAGGAAGTGTCAGTCGACATTACAACACTGATAGACATTCTTCTAGTTCTTCAAAGATTAAAATACTTATACATATCTCTGCTCTGAACTACCTTTACCATCTATTAGACTGAATTGCTAGATAAATTTTTATACTAAGGGCTACATTGTGGGCAGCAATTGACAAGCCAATCTTTTATTCTAAAAACAAGATGTCTCGACGGACACTGAGATTAAAGCATGAACTAACCATATGAGCTCGGCTCCTCCCATATGTGTTGCACTTCCGACGAACGAGCCATGGGCAAGAATGGCGTACAACTCTAGATTGGTCCAGAACTGCTAATGCACGCAACATCGCAGTTGGAGGTGGCAGATCCTGCTGCAGCCGGCAGAAAAATTGACCTGTACGGCTATTGGACATGCGCCATGGTAGCCGTCGGTGCCAGCAGACATGTGCCATGGTATACCACTGGACTGGCTCGGATAGGAACCCCTCGAACGACACCGACTCCCGCAGCGCCGATATCCAGTCCTAAAACCAATGAATCAAATCAGAAATACAAACACCAAAAAAAAGGCCAAGATACTGAATAGTCTTCGGCTCGCGCGACTTGTTAGGCTTCAGCGGCGCGGGGAGGGGGGGTAAGGAGACTAACAGTGGAGGGGGCACGCACCATGGTAGCCGGCGGCGGTAGGACATGACCTAGGCGGCGGCGGTGGCGAAACAGGCCGTATCGAGAAGAAAGGCCGAACAGAACAGAGCAATATCCACTTAGTCGCCGAATTACAAAATAGTCGAGGTGCCTCGTGCGTAATTTCCAACGCGAACTGAGCTACTCAATCATGTGCCTCCAATCCAGATCCAACGGTCCACATGATCCTGTATCAGCGTATCATACCACGCACGGTATCGCCAGATATGCACTATAGCAGGGACATCGGGAAAGGATCGCGCGTGCGCGGGAAAAATCGGCCGGGCGCGCGCTAGTTTTAGCGTGCGGCGTCCGGCACACTTTATAAAATCCAACGCCCTCCCACCGCTCTGTGCCTTGCCACCGCTGTCTCCCCGCTCTGTGCCTTGCCACCGCTCTCTCCCCGCTCTTTATCGCCTCGCCGCCGCCGCACCACCATGCCGCCGCCGCGCCGGGAAACTTGGGGATACCGCGGCGTCCGCGGGCGCCCCTCCGGCGGCTTCTCCGCGGAGATCCAGTTCCGCGGGATGCGCCTCGGCCTCGGCAATTTCGACACCGCCAACGAGGCCACCCGCACGTACGACGTGGCGGTGTGGCGCCTCCGGTGGCCTCATAGAACATTGAACTTCCCCAACGTGCCGACATGGGAGCGGCCGCAGGATCTCGCGCCTCTGCCGCGGCTTATCACCGACGATGATTGTCGCGACAACCGAAGGCGGGAGCACCGTCTCGGCATCGCCGAGATGGACGAGGAAGCCATGGCGTTGTGGCGCCAACGCTTCCCGCAGGACATCATCAACGAGTGTGAGTTCTACGTGCAAAGGAGGGCGGAGAGGGAGAAGAGGAGGGCAGAGCGAGCCGCCTATCGCGAGGACAAGCGTACGCGAAAAGCGGACGCTCAATTCAACGTGAGGCTAGGAGCAGTGTCGCCCTGGGAATCCGATGACGATCGGTATCTTCACGCCTACATTGAGATGTCGGAGGCGGACATCACCGAGGAGGAGTCGGACGACGAGGAGTAGTTGAACTATCTATTTTTTTATCTATCTATGCTATATCTATGCTAAGAACTATCCTCTACTCTCTAGTCTCTACTCTCTAGTCTCTACTCTCTATCTCTACTTCTCGATCTCAGCACTGTAAACGCTTTTTTAAAGCGCCGCGCGTTGTGCTTCTGTTGGAGATGCTCTAACATGGCAGACGAGTGCTTTAATGTTGCCCACAAGATGCGTGGGTATTACTAGTAGTATATTTTCCTTGCCATGTTGAGATTTTAAAACCACGAGTGCGAACATGCAGAGGAGCAATGAAGACCAAACCCGGGATATTGGGGACATCTTCAAGTTGCGTGGCAAGTTAAAGAGGAGCTGCACCGAACCTGTAAAACGAGCTTTGGTAAATAACACCCTTTCAATTACTTTCGTTTAGCCTCGTGTTCTTCGATGTGTATATGTCGTAGTTTCTGTTTCTCTTAGCCTCGTGTTCTTTGATGTGTAATAAGAAGAGTCTTAATCGTCCTAATGCTTTCGTTTTTAGCTTGATGTAGGAAGTGGGTGTTCTCACCATGTAGTCTGTTTTATATTTTCCCTTTTGAATTCACTTCTACTAGTCCTGTTTATCTGGCTTCTACTAAATGGATCTGGGTTGCTCTGAGTATTGATCTAAAAAAGAAGTAACTTCATGTCAGGATGCAGTTCCTGTGAGGAGGGAAGTATGGTCAACCTTGAGATCATGTTTCCAAAATGAGGCTGGATTACACACAAGGTGCCAGTTCCCTAATGATGCTGGATTACACACAAGCCAGGTGGAGTCGTCGGCTGTTCGTGTCCTCGTGGCTCTAGTAAAGGCTGAAAGAAAGCGTGCAACAACCCTTGAGAATGTAGCCGAGTTCCTAAAGAAACGAAAAGAGCAATCAGATGCTCTCTTCACCCAAGCCAAAGAAGAGATGGAAGAAGCCAGAAATAAGCTAGCAGAGGCAGAGCAGGCTAGGCGTCTCCTGCTATCTAAAACTGTTGTCAATACAAAATTTCCTTCATAATAGCTAGGTTCAAATGTTTATCCAGTCAACATGCCTGTTGTGATGTCCATGCATCTACTGATGTGGCACAAAATAATTTTTTTCGGGTCATGTAATAACAGCAATTACTTTCCAAATAATAACAGACGAAGCATTGGATATGGTATAGTTCATGCACAAGCCCGACATTCCAAGTTCAACTTCCACATCAAACTCATGTTCATAGGTATCTGCACATTCATAGATAATGTCCACAGCCATGATTCACTTCAAAGCCAAAAAAATGTGAGGAGAGTTATAAATAAAGAAAAAACTCTAGTTCCTGCTACCACTGCGAGCACAACAAGTCAAGACCATGCGTAATTAATTATATTTGGGTCATTTTTTGTGTTCTAAAATGATGGCCGGCTCGCGGAAGGACATGTTGCCAGCACACACGCGGATTCAATGGAGGCAGGCGGGGCAGTCTGAAGCCGGTTGCATGCGGCGAGGAGGCGTGTTCAGTCGGGCCTGCAGCGAGTGGGGCCCTCTTGGCCGGCGCGCCGGTTCAATGCCTACGCTATGAGAGGTCGTGTCCGTGTTAGAGCAATCACTCCCTCCAGTCCTTTTTTGTTTGGGTATAACAAAATTTCGTTTTCCATTCACATTTTACAAGTAAAATTCGTGGACAAACTTTGACCCAAACTACGATGGGGACTAGTAAACTGGAACGGAGGTAGTAGTTTTTTTTATCAAAGAAGGGTTTCCCCCTTCTGATTTTCATTACTGAAAACCAACATCTAAACCATAGTATTTGCCTTAGAACTACCAGGTTCAACATCTCGCAACATAAACCCATACAACCAAACGCCAAGGAGGTAGTAGTTACGAATTCCATTTTCGCTCCATACCAATCGTTCTAAAAACTACTTAATACTTATGACGCGCCATTGAATATCGGAACTCTTACCCCGCTAAAAAAATGATATTTTAAACATGGCTACTCGATCTGTGGCAACTGGCGAGCCACCGCCTCCAGGTCGTTCACCTGTGGCCCCGACCATCAACTCCTACGGATCAAATTATCACGCGAGCTGACTATTCCTACAAAGGTGCGCTCCACCACGTAGCCGGTACCCGTGCATGCAGCAATCGTGCACCTAAGGTTTTAGGGTTTATTTGTTAACGGTGCCTTTACATAACTCTCATGTGTGCGAGACAGCGAGAGACCGACTGCGTGCGTGCGCCTCTTCTCTTCGTATATGTACTCCACCATTTGTCTGGTGTCCAAAAAATTATACAGTGGTAATAACTACTCCCTCCGTTCCATAATGTAGTGCCTATAGATTTTTTGAGAAGTCAAACCTCACAAACTTTGACCAAGTTTGTGGAGAAAAATATTTACATCTAGAGTGCGAAACATATATCACTAGATTCGTCATATGATGTAGTTTCGCATTATATATTTTTGCTATTGTAGATATAAATATTTTTCTCTGCAAACTTGGTCAAAGTTTGCAAAGTTTGACTTCTTAAAAAATCTATAGGCACTACATTGTGGAATGATGCGTTGCCACACGATCAAAGTTGATTAATACATATTCACCAATTTGATAAAAAAAAGAGTCTAGTTTTGAAATACGTATATCACTAAAAAATATGTTATGTTTCACTCAAAATATATTCCTTGGCGGTTTTGATGAGATAAGGGAGGAATGTTGTTGGTTTCAAGATTCGAGAAGTGGTATATGTCTAATATCTACTCTTACTAGCAAGATGCCCGTGCGTTGCACGAAACACCAAGATCTTGTGGGGGAAAAGGATGAACGAGGGAAGGCCTTATCTGCAAATGTGGAGAGGAGTGCGGGTAAATTGCCATAGTTTCCTTCCTATCTGTTAGATATAGATTGGACGACCTATACTATAGGATGGCAGGCACACTATCATCACCGACTATGCTTCTTATAAGAGTAGAGATAAAAAAACAGAGTTGGTGATGATGGTGTGCCTGCCATCCTGCAATATAGGCTGTCCGATTTATATCTGGCGGATAGGAAGGAAACTATGGCAATTTTGCAAAAAGATACCCACACCCCTCTCCACATTTGCAAATAAGGCTTTCCCTCGTTATCCTTTTGCTCCCACAAGATAAACTACTCATAAAAATGCATCTTGATGTTCCGTGCAACGCATGGGCATCTTTCTATTTGTTGCAAAAAGCCCATGTGTGTGAGAGAGAGAGGGAGAGAGGAGGAGGACGGAGTGCATGTGTGACAAAGACACAAAGAGTGTGTGTGCGAGAGGTATCAGCTTAAAATGAGGCGATAGTGTGTGTGTGCACGATCGAGAGGGCGTGTCTCAAGAAGGGAAGAAAAATCTACATAGATACAAGGAGTGCGAGAGAGACATGTATGTGATAGTGGAAGCACGAGTGTGCGGGTGTATAAACCTATCTAGAGGCTAGTCGATAAATGTTTGTGAGAGAAATACGAGTCGGGGTGCGAAAGCGAGAGTTTTGTGTGTGTGAGAGAGAGACGGTAGTTGGGAAGGGGAGTGGAAGCAGGAGTTGTGTGTGTGTGTGTGTGTGTGTGTGTGTGAGAGAGAGAGAGAGAGAGAGAGAGAGAGGGGGGAGTTTGTCTGATCGGTAAACAAATGAATAATGTCAGTTTTATAACTGGGATGGAGACGGAAAGGAGACCGCAACAAATGTTGTGTCTGCAGGAGAGAGTAATTTTAGTGGTATGAGTCATATCTAGAGACATATAGGGTGTGAGAGAGAACCCCATAGAGAGAAAGACAAAGTGAAAGAAGAGTGAGACTCTGTGTGTGGCGGTGAAAAAGAAAGCTTAGGTACCTAGTGATACCAAAGAACGGTAGAGACATGAGAGATAATGAAAACCTTGTAATGTATAATGATAGGGAGAGTGTGACACTTCTCAGGGGAGACGTCGAGAGACCATGTTTGCGAAGATAGGAGAAACATGAAGTGAGCATGCGGGTGAGCTGGAGAAAAGAGAGTGATAGCTACATGAAGGAGCATGCATGCGAGAGAGATGGGCGTGAAAGGAGTCAACATAAAAGGGATTCAAATATTTGAATTTGAGATGATTATACATGTAATTCATACTCGAACCAAATTTGATCTATCAAACATGCATACTCATATGAATTCACGCGCATCTATGTTATTTAATATGTAGATATTACTGATCCATACATTTTAGTAGAACATAATTTGGTTTAAATATTTTGAATTCAACCTTATGATTTTGAGATCATTGTATTTGTAAACCATATTATACATATAAAGGAGCAGAATTCTTTGTTGTGCTTTTGAAAGTATATATATAAAAAATGATGTATATAGAATTTTATTCCAATCGAAAATGGATCGTGCTCGAACAAAAATAGAATACAAACTGGATTCGAATTGAGTTGGCACGGTAAACATGCACTCTTGCTCTGCAAAAATTTGAACGAAGCGGGGAAAGTCGCGGTAACCGCCCAAAACCAAAATCTGCGAGATGGAAATTACTGCCTATCCCTGCCATGCAAAGCCTATCGGCTCGATTTCTATAGGTTTTGATAGGGGTAGGTTTGTAATTTCACTCAAACATGACATAACCGCCTCTCACCCGGATTCATACACGGTGGGCGCCAAAACATAGTGTCTCCTCGGCCGAAATCGACTCCCTCCCCGATTCATACACGGTGGGCGCCAAAACAAACTCTCGTCGGCAAATAATCGGTGTATGCGAGATTACCGTCCTATCCACAACCGACTAATATTGCTGTGATGTAGGAAATTTTAAACGGGGGCTAAGTTTGTAAATTTCCTCGCATTTAAGACAAGCGCGCCCTGAAGACATGGTTCCCCTTCCTCTCTCTCCCTCCATTTCCCCATTCGTACTCCGTGAGCGCCAAAACACCCTCTCCACCCCAGCCTCCTCCGTCCGCCACCCCATCCACCGCCATTCTCCTCCACCATGCCGGAGCTGATACCCCGACGCTGTCGGCCATTACAAGAGATCGACCTCTCTCAACCACGGCTTCGGACCGGGATCCTTGCATCCCGTCCTCTCGCTTCATCCCCCCGTCGTCCACCTTGCCGGCGCCGCTCCCACGACCGTCTCGTCCACCGCGCCCTGCCGCCACCGTCTACCCTCCTAGATCTGCTTCCACGCCGCCGACAGCCATCGCTACAGCAGCATCGTCAAATTCTCAGCAGATGCATACACGGCACCGCACCAGAGGCGGTACTCTTTCGTATCTACTCAACTTATTTATCGCAGCAAGAAAATAGATCGCCACTACTTTACTCTGATTTCTTGTCCATCACTTACTTGTTAGTTGAAAGCAAACATTGGTTGCGAAGTTGCCTTTGTCCAGTTTGCACCTTTAGACCTGCCATGGCACGCTCAACACTATACTCGGAATGCTTATGGTTTTCCCCTTTTATATTCCACACTAGTTAAATGACAGTAGACTAAATTTCAAAATTGGGTCGGTCAATTTTTGAGAGCTCGCCGGTGCGAAGGAAGGGTCTCGGGTGGGGACGGTGGTTGTGGAGGGCGGTGGTGGGGCCTCGCCGAACGAAGAAAACTCGACGCGGGTGGGGGCGGGGCTGGGGGTGGTGGTGGCGGAGGAACACAGACGGTGGGGCCGGTGGTTTGGCCGGCGGCCCGTGCGGTGTTCTGTATGAGAAGAATCAGAGACGAGGAAGAAGAAGGGTTAGGATATGTAGGATCTTCATCCAACCGCCTGAAATGGTCGTATGACCCAAATGACAAAAGTCATGCGACTTGCATGCAGACATGCCTTTATATTCAGTACCATCATCGTACCTGCTTAGCACTGCTCCTGAATCCATCAAGCTAAAGAACGTGCCACTCATAATTCTAAACTTGTTGCTCAAATCTGTATCTGATATGATGTTGATATTACTAAAACAGATAACATTTAATTGGTCAGCTAATGTTCCTACTTTACTTTCAAAAAGCACGTGCACCACATATAGAGAGACAGCAGGGAGTTGCATTCTTAATGCGCTCTGGTTCATCATGTGTGGGCACTGTGCAACGAACATTTTTGTAACATCCCAAAATTCTAAATTTTGGAATGTGATATTAAATAAATATTTATGCTTGTTTGTTTGATTGTTGTGTGACTGATTGTGTGAAATTGAGTGAAATTTGAAATTTTTGAAAGTTGAATGAGAGGGAATGAAATGACTTTCCCAAACTTTCACCCTTGCATTTATGATCTCCATGAATTCAAATTATTTCATCACAAAACCCTAGAGTGAAGATGATATGACTTCTTCCATTTAAATAAATGAAAAAAAAGTTTTGAAAAGATTTGAATTCCATTTGGAAATATTTCAAATTCAAAAACTTTATGCAACTCAATGATTTTCAGGAGAGAAGATAAAATGACTTCTTCAATTATATGAAATATGAGTTGGAAGTTAAAAAGAATCAATTTGAAAGTATTTTGAAACTCCCTTTCAAATTTGGAATTATTTGGATTTTATTCAAAATTATTTTTCTCCTAAAAATAAATAAATGGAAATAAGGGTGAAATGATTCCCTTTAATGGAAAATTAGGAGAAAATAATTTTGAAGTAATTTTGGTATTTTAAAAATGATTTTTGTTGAGTTTTATTGCAATAGTAGCACTGTTTGCCTTTTTTAGTATTTTATTTGAACCTGGAAAATAGTTCATGTTTTAGGAAATGTTTTTCTGAAAATTTTGATATATTATATGCCTATATAATTTTTATTATTATTTGTTGTTTCTTTTTATTTTGTTGTCTGTGAAAAGAATAAAAAGAAAATCCTCGAACAGTACCAGGCCGAAGCCCAGCACTGTTCCTCTCTCTCTCTTCCCGCACCGCACGGCCCACTGGCCTTTCAGCCCACAGCTGCGCGCACGCCCGAAACGCCTCCGCCTCGGTCGCCCGCTCCTCTCTCTCTCGCCCTTGTGCCACTGACCGCTGGGCCCCACTGCCCGATCGCCCTCGCCCGCCGTCTTCTTCCTCCCCACGCCAAGTCGCGCCGCCGCCGCCGGAATCCCGATCTTCTCGGGATCACGAATCCCCTCGCCCCCTCCTCCAAGAACTCCTCCCCCTATAAATACCCCTCTCCCTCGACCCGTTCCCCTCCTTTCCCCTCACCGAAACCCCTTGCCTCGCCCGTAATCTCTCGCCGGAGCCGAGCACCGCCACCGCACCATTGATGCCCTAGAGCCCGCCTCCGACCTCCCCGAGACCCGCAGCCACCACCATCGTGATCCCCTCCCTCGACTACACCTTCCCAACAACTCGCCTGAGCCGCAAAACCACCGGATTGCCATCGTCGTTGATCACCGACGCCATCCGCCGCCTCGAGCTCGCCGTCAACCACCTCCGACCATCTCCTCCGACTCCACGACCACCGTTGGACTCGTCGTCGCCCGCTACATCGCGCCGACCCCTCCACCTTCATCGCGGACGACCGGAGCGCCACCGCCACCGACGTCCGAGCCGCCACCGCCGACGACGACCTCGTCGGAGACGCCACCACCGCTGTAAGCAACCTCCACCGTCCGATCTGTTATTGACGGCATAGATTAGATCTAACGAACGGTTACGTTTTTTTAATTAGATCGGTTTAGTTCCGGTTTGTTACGGTTTTTATTCGGTTTAGATCGGTTCAAGTCTAGTCGGTTTAGCCACCGGTCTTTCTGTTTTAGCCCGTACACGTTTGTGTTATTTTACGACCGAGCGCTAGATAGTTCAGATCGCCCACCTCCCTGGCCCGATAGCAGTAGGCCACGTAGCTAGTGGCCGATTTTTTTTGTTTTGATTTTCGTTTCTGTTTTAAAAACAGAATAGTTCTGATTCTATATTGCTTATAACTTTTATGTTTTAGATCCAAATTTAGTGTTTCTTTTTGCATTAGTTTTATAATTTCTTGAAGTTTCTGCTAGTGCAATTGGATTTCATATTTGAGTTGTTTAAAATTGAATTTGATGAAATTTGTTCAAATCACCAATTTGGTCGTATCTTGGGTTTTATAAAATATTTTTGATTGATTCTTTTTGCTACTGTTTTGTTATAGTTTTGTCTATCCAGTAGCATATAGTGATTTATTTTTAGTTTATTTTAAATTAATGTTTTAGCAAAACAGTACTGTTTTAGTTATAGTGTTGTTTTAGTCTTTTCTTTATTGTTTTTATTAGTTTTAAATTATTTCTTTTTGTCACTTTTGACAAATTTAGTTTTGTTTCTGTTTGTCAACCAAAGAAAATTTTATTTTTATTTCAAAAAATTATTTTATTTAGTTTTGTATGAAAACTTGTTTAGGTCATAGTTACTGTTTCATAAAAGCTTTTTATTTGTTTCTTTTTGCAAATAAAATTTTATGAAAAATACCTTCTGTTAACTTAGTTGTTTTACTTTGTATTTTCTGTTAATTTATAAGTTTAGTGTTTTAATTGTTGTTAAGTTTTTACTTAGGACAAAACTATTTTGTGTTATGTCTTAGAGTTTTCTTTATTAGTTTTGTTGTGTAGTTGTCCTTTGTTCTTATTCGGTGTCCCTTGTTGTTTTGCAATTTATTTGTTGGTTTCATTATGAGTGTTAGAATTGTTTGCTAGTATGTTTGCTTATATGAATGCTATGTTTGACTATATAGATTTTCAACGGAGTGACGAATAGTTCTACCAAGTCATTATTCTGAGAGCTTTGTTATCTTCATCAAGTAATACCAGGCAAGTTCACTTTGACCATGCTTTCATACCTATGTTTTTACTGCATTTAGTGGCATCTTTGCAACAACCCTCCAGTAGTGATATTGAATTCTTGTAGTTGAGTAGTATGCATGAGGTAGGAACCCATCACCCTGTTACCAAGCCCGGGACGTTATTTATCTTAATGCTACGCTATAGTAGACGGGGTTTGGTATGAGTGCACGAGAGTGGTGTGAAGAAGGAGGACTCTACGTCAATGACGACAACTCCATGATGGCATCTGCAAGGACTGCATCTTCAAGGCCTTCAAGACTTCAAGACTCGAGACAAGAATTCAATACACACTACTGGGTGAAGGACGGTTGACGGGCACCCTGGAGAAACCAGTGGATGGCCGGGATGCATGGAGAAGCGCCATGACATCTTGCGGAAAGCTTCACCCAGACTCAAAGAGACGGAAGAATACTTCATGCCCGGAAGCTTACCTGTGCAACCGCAAGTCACTATGGGCTCTGGCTTGGTTGACCTTAGTTGTGACTCTGGCTGGGACGGTGCTAGCAGATGTAGAACTACGGTAGGATTGGATGAGCACCGGACAGTGGTCAGAGGAACTCTTTGGAAGACCATGTTTCGGTCATCTTGTTCTCAAACACCCTGAAGTGTGAGAACGTAAAAAGAGGGATCGAATCTTGCGGGTAAAGTGTACAAACCTCTGCAGAGGGTTTAAAACCTAATCGATTAGCCGTGTCCCCGGTTACGGACAATTTGAGCCTCTGGACTTGGATCTATCTCGGAACTCTCAACACCGGACTGATAACATAATTGTGGGCAACTTATGATGATTTGGGCCATGAGACATCGGTTGGCGGAACCATGTCATGATAGGAAACTCCGTAGTATAGACTCCAGAATTTCTTTGATGTAGGGAAAATAAAATCAGCTTTTACGCAAACAAAACTCAGATACAGAGCCACAAAGCCATATTGCATATAGTATAGTTTATCATCTGTTTTCTTACAGTGATCTTGCCGGTACATTCAATGTACTGACCTACACGGCTGCAACGTATCATGTTGCAGATACTTTCTTCCAACGAGTAAGAGTACGGTACAGGGTTACGGTCTACACTCAACCTGCCGATGGCGTTGATGGGACTCCACCCCCGTTTAATTGTTTCCGCTGAGTATTATGAGGTATATATCAGTTTTACGTTATTTATACATGTGATTGCACTTTGATATATACATTGATGTACTGTGTGTGCCAGCATACTGATCCAGGGATGGCACACATACACAGAGACTTGACCGTCTGAGGTCGGGTCGCTACAGATATGGTATCAGAGCACATGTTGACTGTAGGACGTGACCCTAGAAATCGGAAAGCCCCTATGACAGGATATATCTAAAACTTTGCTTTCAAAAAGACCCTTACTTCTCACCTTTTCTGATTTTATCAAATAGTCCCTCTTACCTCAAATAGTTAGAACATACCATATCCCCTTTTGACCACTCGGAGGATCAGCTGAAGCCACTCCATGAAGGACTAGATATCGGACAACTGATAACCACTTCAGAGTAAAGAGGATTTCATCATTTGAAGACTTCGAAGACTCGAAGAATTTGAAGACTAAAGATTTATTTGACCTTTAGAAGACCAAACTCCTGTTATATACTTACGTTAGATGCGACGATTTGTGAGCTGTCATTTGTTTGATGTTTTTCCGACAGCCACAAAAAAATAAAACCGGTTTCTTCAAAACTATTGTTTGTATTGTGTGTATCCCTCCCCACCTCTCTCTTATCTCACCGCAAAGCCCTTGGACCCAATAGATGAGGAAGGAAGAAGGACTAGTATTCTTTGGACCGATGACTCAGCCGAAGGCAGAGCTATGGATTAAAAACATGGAGGATCACTTCGGGGAAAAAATGATTTCAAGGAAGTACGAGGTTCAAGATGCTATTCAGTATTTTACCGAGAGTGCTGCAACCTGGTGGAAAATGCATCAAGCCATACAAGGATGCAATGGAGCAAAGACTTGCAAGAAGACTCTGACAAGATCTCGTCTTATCCGGAAGCACCATGATAACCCGAAGAAGAAACCTTGTGCATGCAAGATTTGCAGAGAAATAGGACACACCCAGGAGGAACACAAGGATGGATGCCCTCATTGTGAGGAGAATCACCCAACCGAAGAATGCCCGACTGGGCAGGTTACTTGTTTCCTGTGTGAAGGAATTACTCATTTCCCGGCTCAGTGTCATATTTACCCCAAGGTACAAGAAATTACCAAGCAGCAGGAAGTAGCCATGAAAGAAACCCTCAGGGAAAATTCAGAAGAACCTGCGATGAAGGAAGTTATTGAAGACCCTAATGGTGAAGGCCTAAACAGATTTTTCGCCCAGGCTTGCTATTCATGTGGAGAAGAAGGACATTTTTCAGAGTATTGCATGAAGGAAAGCCAAGAGTATCTCAGAGACTTCCCGACAATAGAAGTGAAGTTTGACCCTCAGGAAATAGAAGCTCTGATCATTACAGAGAAATCTAGAAAGAGAAAACGAAGGCATACCCAGAACACCCCAATTTCTGCAGAAAAGGACCTGAGTCAAATCACTTGTTACAAGTGCAAGACCTTAGGTCACTATGCCAATAAATGTCTAGAGAAGAAGCCTAGAATCCAAGGAGCCTACATAATCACAAAGAAGCCCCGAGACATGTCGTAAGTCATTTGTTTTCGCTGCAAGGAAGCAGGACATTTTGCTAGGGAATGTTCAAATCAGAAGAAAGCTGGAGCTGAGTAGTTGAGATTTTGATATGGATAATAAGAGTGGTAGAAAGCAATCCTATTTTCATAAGTTCGATGAGTTGAGTTATGTAATGGGTGCTCAGAGATTGTAATGAATTCATAAAATCAATAAAGTTAATGTGTTATGATTTCATATGTTGTATTATGTGAGTTTTTACTCTATGAACAAAGATTTTGGACCAGTTTCGAGGATATGAGAAATATGGTCTATGGATGGATTTGTGAATTTCATTTAAGGGTGGTAGTACCCTGTGAAGAACACTTGACCCATGGAAAGGATAATGATATTTCAGGGAGTGAAGTTTGGACAAAATAGGTATGAGTTTTGTTTCGATATGTTGGTTACCCCAAGAATATGAAGGAATGAAGCAATATTGGAATTTAAGGAGGTGTAATGTTGGAATATGGAACCATATAACCCAATAGGATGAGTTAAAGCTATGCAAGTATTGAAGTGGGCCCACAACCCACACGCCTAGGAATTAATAAAGATCAAGTACTCCCTGCAAGAAGAAATTTTGGAAGAAGATGTGATTTGATGAGCAGATGTTCCTTAGGAGGCTACGAAACCCCGAGAGTTGTGAAGTAACGATAGATGTTTCATTCAGCTTGCAGAATCAATGGAATTATCCGAACTAAGTTCGTCGACAAGAGAAATTCTGCAATGCTTGTGAGAATTCCCGAGTGTTAGAAATGCGAGATTCGCTAAACCTTATACAGAGGAATGATTTGGGTGCGGAATGGATTGATCACCATATCGACTTACTCTGGTCATTCGCTCTTGCTATTTGGAATGGTAAATCTGAGTGACTTACCCATAGTAGAGAGACGACGATATCAAACCTTGTTTAAACCATAGACTGCTAGAACGATGGATCCCTATATAGGCAACCGTTGCCAATCGTAGGATATACGGTGAGATTCAACCCAGACCATTTTCTGCAGGAGAAACCATTAATTGTTGACCACCATGAGATTTCGCTAATTAATTAGAATTGGCGACAGACCTGTCAGATATGAAGACCCAGTCTCGGAAGAACCTCACCAGGATGAAAGGACACGAGTTTGAGGAAAAGGTTATGCCCTACTGGAAGAGCCCCAGTGTAGGAGTTACTCCGAAGATGTGAGAAGACCGATAGTGTCCACACTAAGGATGGAGTACATAAGATCTGTTGGAACCATAACCCTGTTTTTAAGTGTGGTAGCACACTAGACCTTTCCGATTGATGGATTTGCTAGAAGACCCCCAAACCCTAACCTTTCTTGCTAGCCTCTTCGAATCTCGAGGACGAGATTCATTTTAAGTGTGGTAGGTTTGTAACACCCCAAAATTCTAAATTTTGGAATGTTATATTAAATAAATATTTATGCTTGTTTGTTTGATTGTTGTGTGACTGATTGTGTGAAATTGAGTGAAATTTGAAATTTTGAAAGTTGAATGAGAGGGAATGAAATGACTTTCCCAAACTTTCACCCTTGCATTTATGATCTCCATGAATTCAAATTATTTCATCACAAAACCCTAGAGTGAAGATGATATGACTTCTTCCATTTAAATAAATGAAAAAAGGTTTTGAAAAGATTTGAATTCCATTTGGAAATATTTCAAATTCGAAAAACTTTATGCAACTCAATGATTTTCAGGAGAGAAGATAAAATGACTTCTTCAATTATATGAAATATGAGTTGGAAGTTAAAAAGAATCAAATTGAAAGTCATTTGAAAGTATTTTGAAACTCCCTTTCAAATTTGGAATTATTTGGATTTTATTCAAATTATTTTTCTCCTAAAAATAAATAAATGGAAATAAGGGTAAAATGATTCCCTTAATGGAAAATTAGGAGAAAATAATTTTGAAATAATTTTGGTATTTTAAAAATGATTTTTGTTGAGTTTTATTGCAATAGTAGCACTGTTTGCCTTTTTTTTTGTATTTTATTTGAACCTGGAAAATAGTTCATGTTTTAGGAAATGTTTTTTTGAAAATTTTGATATATTATATGCCTATATACTTTTTATTATTATTTGTTGTTTCTTTTTATTTTGTTGTCTGTGAAAAGAATAAAAAGAAAATCCTCGAACAGTACCAGGCCGAAGCCCAGCACTGTTCCTCTCTCTCTCTTCCCGCACCGCACGGCCCACTGGCCTTTCAGCCCACAGCTGCGCGCACGCCCGAAACGCCTCCGCCTCGGTCGCCCGCTCCTCTCTCTCTCGCCCTTGTGCCACTGACCGCTGGGCCCCACTGCCCGATCGCCCTCGCCCGCCGTCTTCTTCCTCCCCACGCCAAGTCGCGCCGCCGCCGCCGGAATCCCGATCTTCTCGGGATCACGAATCCCCTCGCCCCCTCCTCCAAGAACTCCTCCCCCTATAAATACCCCTCTCCCTCGACCCGTTCCCCTCCTTTCCCCTCACCGAAACCCCTTGCCTCGCCCGTAATCTCTCGCCGGAGCCGAGCACCGCCACCGCACCATTGATGCCCTAGAGCCCGCCTCCGACCTCCCCGAGACCCGCAGCCACCACCATCGTGATCCCCTCCCTCGACTACACCTTCCCAACAACTCGCCTGAGCCGCAAAACCACCGGATTGCCATCGTCGTTGATCACCGACGCCATCCGCCGCCTCGAGCTCGCCGTCAACCACCTCCGACCATCTCCTCCGACTCCACGACCACCGTTGGACTCGTCGTCGCCCGCTACATCGCGCCGACCCCTCCACCTTCATCGCGGACGACCGGAGCGCCACCGCCACCGACGTCCGAGCCGCCACCGCCGACGACGACCTCGTCGGAGACGCCACCACCGCTGTAAGCAACCTCCACCGTCCGATCTGTTATTGACGGCATAGATTAGATCTAACGAACGGTTACGTTTTTTTAATTAGATCGGTTTAGTTCCGGTTTGTTACGGTTTTTATTCGGTTTAGATCGGTTCAAGTCTAGTCGGTTTAGCCAACCGGTCTTTCTGTTTTAGCCCGTACACGTTTGTGTTATTTTACGACCGAGCGCTAGATAGTTCAGATCGCCCACCTCCCTGGCCCGATAGCAGTAGGCCACGTAGCTAGTGGCCGATTTTTTTTGTTTTGATTTTCGTTTCTGTTTTAAAAACAGAATAGTTCTGATTCTATATTGCTTATAACTTTTATGTTTTAGATCCAAATTTAGTGTTTCTTTTTGCATTAGTTTTATAATTTCTTGAAGTTTCTGCTAGTGCAATTGGATTTCATATTTGAGTTGTTTAAAATTGAATTTGATGAAATTTGTTCAAATCACCAATTTGGTCGTATCTTGGGTTTTATAAAATATTTTTGATTGATTCTTTTTGCTACTGTTTTGTTATAGTTTTGTCTATCCAGTAGCATATAGTGATTTATTTTTAGTTTATTTTAAATTAATGTTTTAGCAAAACAGTACTGTTTTAGTTATAGTGTTGTTTTAGTCTTTTCTTTATTGTTTTTATTAGTTTTAAATTATTTCTTTTTGTCACTTTTGACAAATTTAGTTTTGTTTCTGTTGTCAACCAAAGAAAATTTTATTTTTATTTCAAAAAATTATTTTATTTAGTTTTGTATGAAAACTTGTTTAGGTCATAGTTACTGTTTCATAAAAGCTTTTTATTTGTTTCTTTTTGCAAATAAAATTTTATGAAAAATACCTTCTGTTAACTTAGTTGTTTTACTTTGTATTTTCTGTTAATTTATAAGTTTAGTGTTTTAATTGTTGTTAAGTTTTTACTTAGGACAAAACTATTTTGTGTTATGTCTTAGAGTTTTCTTTATTAGTTTTGTTGTGTAGTTGTCCTTTGTTCTTATTCGGTGTCCCTTGTTGTTTTGCAATTTATTTGTTGGTTTCATTATGAGTGTTAGAATTGTTTGCTAGTATGTTTGCTTATATGAATGCTATGTTTGACTATATAGATTTTCAACGGAGTGACGAATAGTTCTACCAAGTCATTATTCTGAGAGCTTTGTTATCTTCATCAAGTAATACCAGGCAAGTTCACTTTGACCATGTTTTCATACCTATGTTTTATTGCATTTAGTGGCATCTTTGCAACAACCCTCCAGTAGTGATATTGAATTCTTGTAGTTGAGTAGTATGCATGAGGTAGGAACCCATCACCCTGTTACCAAGCCCGGGACGTTATTTATCTTAATGCTACGCTATAGTAGACGGGGTTTGGTATGAGTGCACGAGAGTGGTGTGAAGAAGGAGGACTCTACGTCAATGACGACAACTCCATGATGGCATCTGCAAGGACTGCATCTTCAAGGCCTTAAGACTTCAAGACTCGAGACAAGAATTCAATACACACTACTGGGTGAAGGACGGTTGACGGGCACCCTGGAGAAACCAGTGGATGGCCGGGATGCATGGAGAAGCGCCATGACATCTTGCGGAAAGCTTCACCCAGACTCAAAGAGACGGAAGAATACTTCATGCCCGGAAGCTTACCTGTGCAACCGCAAGTCACTATGGGCTCTGGCTTGGTTGACCTTAGTTGTGACTCTGGCTGGGACGGTGCTAGCAGATGTAGAACTACGGTAGGATTGGATGAGCACCGGACAGTGGTCAGAGGAACTCTTTGGAAGACCATGTTTCGGTCATCTTGTTCTCAAACACCCTGAAGTGCGAGAACGTAAAAAGAGGGATCGAATCTTGCGGGTAAAGTGTACAAACCTCTGCAGAGGGTTTAAAACCTAATCGATTAGCCATGTCCCCGGTTACGGACAATTTGAGCCTCTGGACTTGGATCTATCTCGGAACTCTCAACACCAGACTGATAACATAATTGTGGGCAACTTATGATGATTTGGGCCATGAGACATCGGTTGGCGGAACCATGTCATGATAGGAAACTCCGTAGTACAGACTCCTGAATTTCTTTGATGTAGGGAAAATAAAATCAGCTTTTACGCAAACAAAACTCAGATACAGAGCCACAAAGCCATATTGCATATAGTATAGTTTATCATCTGTTTTCTTACAGTGATCTTGCCGGTACATTCAATGTACTGACCTACACGGCTGCAACGTATCATGTTGCAGGGTTTTCTTCGACGAGTAAGAGTTACGATACAGGGTTACGGTCTACACTCAACTTGCCGATGGCGTTGATGGGACTCCACCCCCGTTTAATTGTTTCCACTGAGTATTATGAGGTATATATCAGTTTTTACGTTATTTATACATGTGATTGCACTTTGATATATACATTAATGTACTGTGTGTGCCAGCATACTGATCCAGGGATGGCACAGATACACAGAGACTTGACCGTCTGAGGTCGGGTCGCTACAATTTTATTATCCAAAATCTGCTTGCTCTTCTTTAGCATGTTCCTCTTCCGTTCTTTATTAATAAGTACTCTCTCCATTCCTAAATACAAGTCTTTGTATAGATTCCACCATGGACTACATATGGACCAAAATGAGTGAATCTACACTCTAAAATGTATCTGTATACATTTGTATGTGATCCATAGTGGAAATCTCTACAAAGACTTATATTTTGGAACGGAGGGAGTATGATAGTAGTACAGTATGTTCCTTGTAGTGAAGATGAGCAGGAACATTTGAAGTGTAGAGGTCTATACGGTCGGTTGTGATGGACACTTCGAACTCTTCGGGCCTCTTTGATTCGTAGGATTTTGTAAACATAGGAATAGGAATTGTAGTGGCCTGCCCACTTGAATCCTATAAGATTAGCAAGGAAATGCGGGGAGTTGTGTCGCCTTTGAGAGTTACACGGATATTAACAGTACCGCACCTTCAGTTGAAGAGAGCTGGTATCCGAAGCCTTTCTAGCTGCACCGGCAATACTAGCACATATATTCCAGCAAGTTCCACTTTGCTGATTTTACTTGTGATGCTTACGGTTTTCCCGTTATATCTACACTATGATCTGCGTAGCTGCTTTGTGTCGCACTAGCAGCAATCCACTCTTGAAGCTAAACAACACACCAATCATAAGTCCAAAGCTTACTTCTTCAAATACGAATTGTGATATGATACTAATATTAGTTAACAGACACACATTTAATTGGTCAGGTAATGCTCCCATTTGATTTTCCAAATGCATGCGGCCACATATAGAGAGACAGCATGGAATTGCATTTCTTTGGGCGCTGTGATTCATCATGAGTGGGCAACCAACACTGTATGCAATGAAGCGGAACCTCAAGAATATGCTTCCTCTTCTGTTCTTTAACATGTTACTCTTTTGTTATTCTGTATTTAGTACGTACATTATGTTCCTTGCCAGGAAGGGGAGCAAGGACATCTGCAGTCAACAGCTGATAGAGCGGGCCTGTACGTGATCGATAGGCTTTCAATTAGTAGCGGCAATACAACACCGTAATTTCCAGCCAGTTCCACTTTCCCGATTTATATATCCTGGTTATGGTGTACCTCTTTTACGTAAACTACGATCTGCCTAGTTGGTGTGTGCTTTTGTTATCATGGTTTGGCAATAAACTCTCTGTATAGTATATTATGAACCTATCATCTGCCAACTATCCTTACTTCTGGAGCCTATTTTTTGTGTACTTGTGCCAGATTATATTAATGCACGCACCATATTATAGCACACATGGGCTCTCTCATCAGAATCCAGTGATAGCACACAAGGGTTTACAGGGGCGCCCCTATATTAGAATATCCTCTGCATTACAAAGATAATCTCACTACTATTTATTGAAGGAAATATGCCCTAGAGGCAATAATAAAGTATTATATATTTCCTTATATCATGTAAATGTTTATTATTCATGCTAGAATTGTATTAACCAGAAACATAATACATGTGTGAATACATAGACAAACAGAGTGTCACTAGTATGCCTCTACTTGACTAGCTCGTTAATCAAAGATGGTTATGTTTCCTAGCCATAGACATAAGTTGTCATTTGATTAACGAGATCACCTCATTAGGAGAATGACGTGATTGACTTGACCCATTCCGTTAGCTTAGCACTCGATCGTTTAGTATGTTGCTATTGCTTTCTTCATGACTTATACATGTTCCTATGACTATGAGATTATGCAACTCCCGTTTACCGGAGGAACACTTTGTGTGCTACCAAACGTCACAACGTAAATGGGTGATTATAAAGGTGCTCTACAGGTGTCTCCAAAGGTACTTGTTGGGTTGGCGTATTTCGAGATTAGGATTTGTCACTCCAATTGTCGGAGAGGTATCTCTGGGCCCACTCGGTAATGCACATCACTATAAGCCTTGCAAGCATTGTGACTAATGAGTTAGTTGCGGGATGATGTGTTACGGAACGAGTAAAGAGACTTGCCGGTAACGAGATTGAACTAGGTATCGAGATACCGACGATCAAATCTCGGGCAAGTAACATACCGGTGACAAAGGGAACAACGTATGTTGTTATGCGGTCTGACCGATAAAGATCTTCGTAGAATATGTGGGAGCCAATATGGGCATCCAGGTCCCGCTATTGGTTATTGACCGGAGACGTGTCTCGGTCATGTCCACATAGTTCTCGAACCCGTAGGGTCCACACGCTTAACGTTACGATGGCAGTTTTATTGAGTTTTGATGTACCGAAGGAGTTCGGAGTCCCGGATGAGATCGGGGATATGACGAGGAGTCTCTAAATGGTCGAGACGTAAAAATCGATATATTGGACGACTATATTCGGACTTCGGAAAGGTTCCGAGTGATTCGGGTATTTTTCGGAGTACCGGAGAGTTACGGGAATTCGTATTGGGCCTTAATGGGCCATACGGGAAAGGAGAGAAAGGCCTCAAAAGGTGGCCGCACCCCTCCCCATGGTCTGGTCCGAATTGGACTAGGGAAGGGGGGCGCACCCTTCCTTCTTTCTCCTTCCCCCTTCCCTTCTCCTACTCCCACAAGGAAAGGAGGAGTCCTACTCCCGGTGGGAGTAGGACTCCCCCCTATGGCGCGCCTCTCCCCTTGGCCGGCTGCCTCCCCCTTGCTCCTTTATATACGGGGGCAAGGGGGCACCCCAGAGACACAACAATTGATCCTTGAGATCTCTTAGCCGTGTGCGGTGCCCCCCTCCACCATATTACACCTCGATAATACCGTTGCGGAGCTTAGGCGAAGCCCTGCGTCGGTGGAACATCATCATCGTCACCACGCCATCATGCTGACGAAACTCTCCCTCAACACTCGGCTGGATCGGAGTTCGAGGGACGTCATCGAGCTGAACGTGTGTAGAACTCAGAGGTGCCGTACGTTCGGTACTTGATCGGTCGGATCGTGAAGACGTACGACTACATCAACCGCGTTGTGATAACGCTTCCGCTGTCGGTCTACGAGGGTACGTGGACAACACTCTCCCCTCTCGTTGCTATGCATCACCATGATCTTGCGTGTGCGTAGGAAATTTTTTGAAATTACTACGTTCCCCAATATTTATGTTTTCATGCTTCTCAGATATTATACGTAATCACAGTGAATATCAGAATCCGCGCATCAGAAGAATATTGTGGAACACTGCAACGACTTACAAAATTGGCACCAAGGCATTAAGTGCCATTCTGGATGCAATGAAACTCATACGCTCCCCACCTGTAGATTCTTGTTCAGAATATGATCCTAATGACTATTCTGACCTCGAGGAGTCAAAGGCAGATGGCCTTTCCTGTTCACCCATCAAGGTGCATGTTCTAATTTGGCAAGGTTTTATTGATTGCGCGTATCTTGCATAAGTTGTCTTGCATTTCTTCTACTTTGTACCACCGCCATTTGCTTAGTTTACTCATCATATATGTCAAGATGCCATGCCCATCCATTATCAATACATATTCCATCTGTCATCATACCATGTTTTTCCACTCAAATGTTGTTCTTGTGCATCAAACATCAGAAAAGGAAGAGGGTGATTGCCAAACCTGAAGGAGCACCAGCAAAGTCCTTGAAAAACGTGGTGGTGCCGGAGAAATCAGACAACACCCCACTTATATTGGCTCTACAACCAGTGACACAAAACGTAGGACCGACTCCAGCAGACTGTACCCATACTTCACTGGCCACACCACTAACCCCACCACACATGACCTGCACTCCAGCAAAAGGTATGCCGATTTCAGTTGCCATAGCACCAGCCGTACCACAGAAAAATCCCACTCGAGCAAAAAGTACAGCAAGTCCACCGGCCGAAGACCTATCCCAACTGAAGAGACGGCCAATTCCTGCAGATTGGAACCCCATTCCAGTTATTCCCAGTTTAAAAGACAATGCTTTCAATGTTGTTAGGGACTACGTGCATATATTCCCATCATGGGAAGATTATAGTGAAGACAAACACCATTTTCACATCTTCCTGTCCCACTTATGTGTAAGTGCTATTATTCGTGGTGATTATTTTCCTATTTTCTGCTGATTGAACACATCAATGATTTACATTACATTGTTGTAAGTAGGTGAGGGTCAATCTGGATAGTCATGACGAGCAAAGCTTGCTTGCGCTTTTCAAGGAAGCATTGCAGTAGTATCGATGTTACCTGAGGAAATCACACTTTGATGGCAAGTCTATAAACGAATTTCCGGTGAAGTCTCCTGTGCTAAATTTAGAAGACATTGAATGGAAAAACCTTGTTATGCACTGGTCTCATTCCCAGGATGAGGTACTGTCTATGATATCACATGACAATTTGAACTTCTACTTCTCCGCATGTGCCTTACGGATCTTTTTTGCAGGAAATCTGCTCAAAGAAGAATTCCGGTTTGAAAAAGACGACATGATATAAAAAATATGCTGCCCGCTGCTTTGCTCTTGTTAGTACATGTTGTCTTGTATCACTGTACTTGCATACATACCTGGTTCATTATGTGACATCTTGCTTATCAATTGTTCGCTCCAAATTATCTGATCTGTATGAATGGTTACATTAGTGTAGAATATATCCAATGCCAATGAAAGTTTTTAGCTCTGCATTGTTCTAGTAAGTACCTGCTGTCCTTTATCAGTGTACTTATATTGACAGCTAGTTGTACATGTACCATCACTCTGCAGCTTATTTTCCTTTGCCCTCCATTTTCTACACATCTGATCTATATTTACTCTTACCATAAGGTTGGATAACACCGATGGTACTGAAGAAGTTTAGCTCTGCATTGCTCTTCGCTATACCTTTTGCCTGTATCGCTGTACTTACATTTATAGCTACTAGGTTATGTAGCATCACTCTTCATCTTATCTTAAATATTCTCCATTTTTTCTTATATTATCACATCTATATTTACTCTTAACAAAATGTAGAATAAAGGCAATGCTTATGAAGAAGATTCTGTGGAACTTCTTGAATTGCCCCTCCCCCATTAGCATGGACAAGGGCTTTATAGAGCCTGTCTTCACCAATAATGTAAGTTTGTCCTTCTCAAGCCTTCAAACTTTGTTGTGTATATTTGGTTAGGCATGACTGCAACAGCTATTTATTTTTGGTGTTTGCATCAAATTGCATGTTTAAAGTTTATTATGTAGTTCATAAACAAAAGTCTGTCCTTCTCAATTTAAGTTGTCAGTTGTACAACCAAGTTCCTTCTTCATACCATGCAAATTAAACTATACAGAGCGAGTGATCTTGTTTTGCACTGCATGTATGCTTCTGTTCTTGATCCGTAATCCAGTGGTGTCGTGAACCTACCCACTACAGCACAATGTCATATTCTGCAATGTCTTAACTATGAGCAATGTCATATCATTCTACTATTATTTAAACCATCTCTTTATTTGCCAATCTGAAATGGGATAAATTGACAGCACACTAACCATTGATACTTATGACTTCTTGATCTGTAATCCAGTGGTGTCGTGAAGCTGCCAACTCCTTCACAATGTCATTTCCCGCCATGTCTTGACCTGAACAATACCATATTCTGTTAATGCTATTTTAAACTGTGTCACTTTATTCGTCAGTAAGAAATGTGATGAATTGTCAGCACTCATACTTATATGTGCAAAACCTGTCATCTGTCTGCTTGTTTATCTTTCAGAGTGAGGAGGATATAAGTGTCAAACAAGCGCAGTCTCATCAGCTTGTTCAACTGCTTGCGCTGCAGCTCCCGAGCAGGGCTAACCTTTCTTGAACTCTATTGAAGTGCTGACGGTTTTTTATATTATTTTGTCGGCGTGTTTATTTGCACTGGTGGCGATCTTTGATGCCCAGTGTATGTAATCTGCTGTCTGCTTGTGCTTTATTATCATAGTGGCGAACTTTGATGCCGAGTGGATGTAATATGCCGTAATTTCTTTATTGTATAGTCTAGGTTTTTTTCTTATTCACGATGCTGCAGTTATTTTACTGTATATATATCCTGTCTTTGCAGTAAACCGGCCGAACCGTAAAATTACGGTACATAATCGAGCCGCCATGCAAATCACTATGTATGATCCGCATCATGGGCCCAGTCATCTTGGTCCGTTAACAGGCCTAAATGTAAACTGGCCCACAAGTTGATTCGGGCCTTTAATAGGCCGAGTAAACCGCCAGCCCTATTTTCGCAAGAAAACTCAATGAGCTTTTAGGAGGCTGAAAAGTAGGTTGGGCCTGAAATGTGCTGAACAGCTCACGGGCTGGCAGCAAGCCGAAATAGACCCCGGCCCATGATTGTGCCAATCACATCACGGGCCGTTAACAGGCCAAAATTGTCTCGGTCCTTGTTTGGCCCAATCAGATTATCGGCTGTGAGCTGGCCGGATGCAAACCGGCCCGTAGTTAGGCCCAATTATATGACGGGCTTTTAACAGGCCAAAATAAATATAGGGCCAAAATGTCAAACGGGCCTTTAATAGGCCGAAACTAATATCAGGCTAAATGGGCCTTTAGCAAGTGGGCCCAAAAGTATAGCGTCCAGTTGACAGGCCGAATCTGATATGGGCCATAATTTGGCCCAAAGCCTCTTAAAGGCCCAGATCTTATCTGGGCCGTAATTTGGCCCAGAACGTGGTTGGCTTTTAATGGGCCAGATCTCATATGGGCCTTTATTAGGCCCAGAACGTGGCAGGTTGTTAATGGACCGGATCAAATATGGGCCGACATTTGGCCCAAAACATTGCAGCCTATGAATGGGCCGGCCCACTAGTGTCCTCAAAATCTTGTGGGCCTTTAGCTGGGCCGGCACATTATGTTCGGCAAAATCTTGTGGGCCTTTAGCTGGGCCGGCCCATTATGGTCCGCAAAATCTTGTGGGCCTTTAGCTGGGCCGGCCAATTATGGTCTGCAAAATCTTGTGGGCCTTTAGTTGGGCTGGCCCATTATGGTCCGCAAAATCTTGTGGGCCTTTAGTTGGGCCGGCCCATTTAACCTATATGGGCCTCTGTTCGGCCCTGACATGTGTTGACGTATCATAGGCATGTCTCCTCCAATGGATAGGCGACATCTGGCCCACCGAGGAGCAGACACGTGTTTCCTCCAGCCAATGAGAATTTTACACGTGGAAAATCACCATTGGTACGGGCTGTTAGCGGGTTATCGGATCCAAAACCGGACCCGATAGCTTAACATCAAGCCGTTACGATGGATGCCACGTGTCGGTCACCCTTGACGAAAGCACTTCTATGACGCGCGATTTATCATCATGGAAGTGGACACTTCCGTGATGATAATTTTGGTAATGTCATGGAACACTTCTACGATAACACAGGTATGACTATCTTGATTCTGTCATAAAATCGTCATGGATGTACATGCATGACAGAAAACGTGACCTACTATGACAAACGCGTATCATCACGGAAGTGTATTTTTTTGTAGTGCTCGTTTGAATTGGAGGTTCTAACAATACAAGGATAGGAAATACACAGTAATAGGATAGGAATGCACATCCAAAACAGAGAATTTAAAAACACAGGATTTCTGCCAATCTGGGTGTTTGGTTCACAAGAATTGGAAGATCATAGGATGCAAAGAAACATGGTGAGATTAAGTCAAACCACAAGAAAATGTACAGTTATAATGCTATTATGCTACTATCTCTTAGCCTTGTGCTTCATGAATAGGAATTTGAAAATGAGGACAAGTGGATATTAAAATTCCTATAGTTTTTCTTTCAAGGAGACACTAAAGGAACAAATCCTACAGTTTTCCTTTGCTCCATTCCTTTGAACCAAATGCATGAATGGTAGTACCATAGGAAACTTTCCAATTCCTATGTTTTTCCTTCAGTTTTCCTTTCAAGCACTAGCGATTCTAGTAGGCAGGCATGAGCAGGGAAAAGCCTACACTCAAAAAATGTTTTTGTGCTACTTCTACTACTTTGGACCCAGGCCACTACCCTACTAGCTCAACTCCCAGGCCCATTTACAAATGCACAGCTCAAACGCGTAGAGATAAATAATGATGGCATTCAAGAGAGTCCATCACAGGTAGCTAAGTTGCCTGGTACCTCACTGCTTGTCATATAGTAGGAGAAACTAATTGTATTTCACGTTACTGCGTGTGCTCAGTGGACTATATATATATATATATATATATATATATATATATATATAACATGTAGAGTAAAAAAACGATACAACAAGTGTACAACCTCTTTGGCGAAGCCATGTCGATCTCAGTGTGATTCGGTTGGTCGGTGAGGATGCTCCGGCTGATTTGGCTGTCAGAGGAGGGGAAGAAGATCTTAGGCATCTGGAGATGGAGCCCGGGGTACTGCTCCACCGTGATGGAGGGTTTCATCGTTGGAGCAGCTCCGGTGAGTTGTACGATGGCGAGGCTGAAGCAGGACAAGAGAGACAACGTTAACCTTAGTGGAATTCTAATAGCATCTCCAATAGATGACGTAAAATACATAACCACAAAGTGCTAGATGTAAAATACATCAGCCGGTCATCTCTGAATTTAACTGTCGAAACTGAATTTAACTGTCGAAACTGAATTTTGTTGTCGAAACTGAATTTTGTTGTCGAAACTGAATTTTACTATAGAAACTGAACGCACTAGTAGCAGAAAAGCAGTAGCAGCAGCAGCAGCGCCCGGAGCAGCAGCACGTGCGAGAGCCTGGGCAGCTGGTCGTGTCTCAGCATCTTGGGTAGCAGCTGCAGGGGCTCGAGGGAGAGCAGGATCTACTGCTCGTGCAGCAGCAGCGCGCGCAAGAGTAGAGCAGCACCGCAAGCAAGAGCAAGAGCGAGAGCAGCTACGCGAGCAAGAGCAAGAGCAGATCAGGCAAGGGACCGAGAGCAAGAGTAGAGCAGCAGCTCGAGCAAGAGCCAAAGCAGCAGCAGCTCCTACTGATGTGGACATCGCCATCGTGGGAGCGACGCCATGGAGGAAGTGGCCGGCGACTCCGCCGTGGATGGAGCCGCGCCATGTCGGCTCAGGACCAAGCGTCGGCAACACCGTGAGATCGGATCAAGAAGAAAATGGGGCGATTAGTGTAAGACCTCTTTGGTGGCGCCGATTAGGCCTCAACTTCATCTGAGGTAACGGTGATGATGCTGCTCTTCCGGTGGTGCAGGTGAAGACGACGGTGTGGGAATGGAGGTGGCGCGAAAGACGAGGGGAACGTCGGGGCAGCTCCTTGGAGGTGGAGGATGGGGTGGCTGAATCGGCGGGATGACGAGATCGACGACGGATCCTCATCTCGTGCAGTGGATGAGGGACATCGAGTTGATGTGGACGACATCGTTGGGGAAGAGGCTCCGGCTGGGTGGCGGACGAAGGAGGGTGTGGGGCTTCGCGGGTTTTCGCGGCCTTGGAGTACGAATGGGTGGGCGGATGGGATGGGAGGGGGGAACCATGTCTTAGGGACGCGCTTGTCCGAAATGTGGGGTAACTTACGAAAGTACCCCCACCGATTTGAGCTAGGCGGTTCTTTCGGTTCAGGGGTATCACGGGCATCTCGCATGTCCGGATTTCGCAGGAGGTGGGAGTTTTCGTGCGTGTTGTAATTTTGGATAGCAAGGCACGGGTTGAGATGGAGGGAGTTTTCGGAGCACAACGAGACAAAGAGATATCTTAAATATTTCAGGGTAACAAGGCGCGGGTTGAAATTTCCGGACAAGCCTAACGTGTACTGTACCAAATCAATTCGCACTTCCGTCGGCGAAAAAACAGAAAGAAATCAATTCGCACCACATAGGAGAGTCTAGTCCCATGTACTGTACCAAATCAATTCCCACTACAAATGCCATTCAAAACTTTGAATTCATGTTATGTTCAATTAAAATATTTCACTACGTGTATAATGCATGCAACCTGCTACTCAAATGAACGTTTTAGTGCATTCCAAACGTATATACTACCACTTCAATATGAAGTAAATTTGAATTCGTTTATCTATTTGAATAATATCTACAATCACGATTGTTGTGAAGTTAAACCATTTTAATTTGTTTCTCTATTTTAATAAGATCTACAATCATCATTATATTGTCAAGTTAAACCATTGTTTTTGTATCATCTTCACAGCACACCACATGATTACTGTCGAGTTAGATATGAACTATGTGTACTATATGAACTCGAACTCGATTTTTTCAATCCACTTTATGTTTATTTCAAATCACAGTACATTTCAAGCTTGTCGGTGTTCTGGGAACGGGGGTCCCCAGACTTGCCTGCCTGCGGCCCACGGCGTGGCTGCGCTGCAGGCCCGTACGGCCCATCTTCATCAGCGAGGCATTCAAGACCCTCGCGAGGGGCCAAGCCTCGCGAGGCGGACGACGCAAGACCTCCTCAAGAGCGGCCTCACCAGGCTGCCTCGCGAGGAGCGGAGATATCAAGGCAGGGCAAACCTCACGAGGCTCTCGTGACATGAGCCATGACGATCAGGATCAGGCGGGCGCTAGGCGGGCGCCAGCGTGCGCAGCGTCCTTGTTTCCTCTTTGGTGCTAAGGGGGCAAGCGCAGGCGTGGAGTACCGAGGCATCAGGCAAAGGTTTCCATATCGGTGCAACGAGACCAAGACCAGCAGGACGGCAGGACGGAGGTCACCATGGAGCCCAACACGGCGTCATCACTAGAGCCTTTTGCAGGCGAAGACCGCTTTCGTCAGGATAAGCTGTACTGGTTGTCCCCTTTCAAATTGGCCACCGCTGTTGGCTCCCTTCCGACTCAATATTTGGGGAGAGGACCAGGGCCTATATAAGTAGAACTAGCCACCGCAGTAGAGGCATCTAGATCTTGAGCCAACCCTTAGCCACCCACCGAGCACAAGAACACCTCAACCTCAGGAGGCTGTTCTTCCCCTTGTACTGTTGTTCATCAGCCCAAGAGGCAATCCACCACCACCACACTGGAGTAGGGTATTACACCACAACGGTGGCCCGAACCAGTATAAATCTTGTGTGTTTGTGTTGCGAGTTCGTCGAGTTCCTCCGCGAAACCTTAGCGAGCTAGGGCGTAGATCGGCAGAGAGGAAATCTTCGCGCGCACCCCAGTGTTCCAACCTTAAGGGTTTTGCCGGAACCCGTGATCGGACATTTGGCGCGCCAGGTAGGGGTGCGCCGGAGCTTCCTTCCCACCGTCTCGCGTCCGGTTGCTCCGTCGTCTCCATGGCCGATGCTCGCCGTGCTCATGCAGAGCGCCGGGCTGCCCTAGCCACTCGCGTCGCTCAGACGGCTCCCGTCGGTGGGCCACCTCGTCGTTCTCTGTCTCCTGCCGCCAACGCCGCCACCGGTCCGGCGAGGAATGAGCAGCAAGCATCCTCGCTGCACCCCTCGGTGCGGAGGGACGGCCGCACCGCCACTCCATCGCTGACCCAGGCCAGTTCCTCGTCCCATGCTCGTCGCGCTCCCATGGACGCACTGGCCACGCTCCTCATGGCGCACGCGGTCTTGTGCTACCGCCCGGTCGACGACCTCTATGAGGACTGGCTCGACCGCATCGCCGAGCTCGTCCGTGCCACAGGGGGCTCCCCTGCGCCGTCCCTCTCTCCGCCTCACCCTCCGCCAGGTACGGGCGACGTAGCTCATGGAGCGCCTCCACCACCTCTGCCCCAAGACGGTGCCCTGGCGCCAAGGCGCGCGGCCCCACGACGCGATCCGCCGTGTCCCGCGCCTGCGTGCGAAGAAAGAAGCTGTCAAGAAGTCCCTCCGCCGCAAGAGAACGCTCCGCCACTCCTCGCACCGCCACGCCAGGATTTTCTGCCGCGGCGGGGCCCCGTGCTACTTGTTGTGGCGGCACGTGGGCGTCAAGACCAAGCTCCACCCCCAAGACGGGCTCCGGCGACCACGGCCGGCTGCCGCACCTTCACCCCCGAGGTGCGTAGCGTCGCCTGGCCGGGCAAGTTCAAGCCAGATCTGCCTCCTCGCTACGACGGCACCCCCGACCCCGCGGAGTTCCTGCAGCTCTACGAGCTGAGCATCGAGGCGGCCAACGGCGACGAAAAGATCATGGCAAACTGGTTCCCCATGGCACTCAAAGACGGCGCCCGTTCGTGGCTCCTGAACCTGCCTCCGGGCTCGATCTCCTCCTGGGACGAGATGCGCGACTGCTTCATCGCCAACTTCTAGGGCACGCGCGACCGCCCGCCGGCCGCGGGTGACCTGCGCCGCGTCAAGCAACAACCAGGAGAGACCATCCAGAAGTTCATCCAGCGCTTCAACAACATTCGCCTCAAGATCCCCAAGGTGATAGATGAGGCCATCATCTTTGCGTTCTCTGATGGCGTCCGCGACGTCAAGATGAAGGAAGAGCTCGCTATCCACGAGGAGTTGTGCACGACTCAGGAGCTATTCAACCTGGCGAACAAGTGCGCAAGAGCTGAGGAAGGGCGCCTCTCCCTCCTCGAGCTTCCGGCTGCGGACCCAGAGGAGAAGAAAGCCAAGGCCAAGGACGCGAAGCGCAAGGGAGCAGCCGTGCTCGCAGCGGAGCCGGACACCAAGCGAGGCAGAGACCAGCCCGAGTCATCCAAGAGCAGCCGACCGTTCTGCGCCTTTCACAACCTGAACACCCACAACACCAGCGACTGTCAAGAGCTCAGAGCCATTCGCGAAGGACGCTTCGGTCGACGCCCCGAGCGTAGCGACCAGGGCTACAGCCGAGGAGGAGGACGTGGAGGCGGACGCTGGGACGACCGTGGCCCGCGCCAGGAGTGGCGCGACTGGCCTCGTAAGGACCGCTGGCAGGATCATCCTCGCGAGGGCGCCTGGAGGGACCAGCCACGCGAGGATCGTCCTCAGGGCAATGCCAGTCTTCCCCCGCTACTCCCACCACCAATAAGGAATGACGACCGCCATCAGGACGAGGGGGCTGGGGGCTTCCAGGAGCCGCGCGCTATCGCATGCATCTTGGGCGGAGCCCAGGCCCCAGCCTTGCAGCGTATCTTCAAACAGTTTGCTCGTGAAGTGAATGCAGTCCTCCCCAAGCTTGAAGCCACGCGCCCGCTCAGGTGGTCCCAGTGCGCCATCACCTTCAACTCGGCAGATCAGCTCAAGTGCGCAGCGACCGCTGGCGCCCTCCCGATGCTTTGTTCTCTAGTCATCAGCAACGTGCAAGTTACCAAGACCCTCATCGACGGCGGCGCAGGGATCAACGTCCTGTCTGTCGACACGTTTGACAACCTCCAAGTGCCATATGACCAGCTTCAACCTACCAAGCCTTTCTCAGGAGTGACTGACGGCTCCACCACACCGGTAGGGCAGGTCCGCCTCCCAGTCACCTTCGGAGAACGCAAGAACTACCGCACCGAGCTCATTGACTTTGACGTCGCGCACATCCGTCTGCCGTACAACGCCATCCTTGGGTATCCAGCCCTGGCCAAGTTCATGGCGGTGACACACCACGGCTACAACGTCCTCAAGATGCCGGGAAGTGGCGGAATCATCACGGTCCCATGCGAAGAAAGAGACGTGGTGTGCTCCCTCGAGCGTGCCTTCCAAGCTACAGCAATCGACGACCCTGACAGCAAGGGCGAGGGCCCTCCTGAGGCCCTCCCCAAGAAGAAGAAGCAGCTGCGCCATGCAGGATCTCAGGAGGATGGCGTCGTAACTGGAACCTCATCAGGATCAGCGCCCGCTCCAGGGGCGCCTCCTTCTGTCGCATAGGAAGGCGCGCCCAGCGCCCTCCTCAGGCAGGGCTCAGGGGCTCTCTTCTGGAGGGCCTCGGACCTTGCCAACATCACGAGGGAGGCGCTCGGGCACCACTTGGAGGCGTGCTTCGTGGCACGTTTCCCTCAGGAGAACACATGGCAAGGAGCGCCCACCGCTCAGGAGTTCATCACCAAGACCACACAGGGACTGCAAGGCGCAAGGGCCATGCGCGGTGACCGCCGCTCATGAAGCACAGCTCCCCATCGAGGCGACGATGCCGGGCTGCGCGTCTGCATCGATGTTCCAGGGCTCAACAGGGCCCCATCTCAGGAGCCTTTCTGGCCTTCGCGCGTGGGCCGTTGCGAGGGTCCACCACACAGCTACGTTCGCATGCCTTTCGGCCTATCGAGCGTATCATCAGCCTATCAGCGCAACCTGCGGCGTGTCCTAGCAGCTCAGGAGGCCAGGCACCACGCCGTCCTGGCGGAGATGGAGATGGTCCTCAGGGAACCACCTGAGCCCCCAGAGCCTCCCGAGGCTTAGGGCCCCGGTGGCTCGTGAGGAGCAATCCCTTCGCCACGTACCTTCAGCTGCCCCAACTCTCCTTCGTCAACAGAACCAGGTGACATTTTCCAAGTTCATTTAGCTGGGAGCGCCCCTCGGGCTGCATCATTCCCAGGCCGCGTGGGTCCATCCCTGTGGCATGTACCCCTTTTTTATGTCTTTAGTTTACCCTGTTGGGGGCGCCGCTCGGGCCGCATCATCCCCAAGCCGGTCGGGCCTGACCCAGTGGCATGTATCTTTCTGCATTTACCGAAGCTGATCTGCCTTTCATGCGTAATCTACCTGTGGTTATCACCTGCTCGATTGCCGCCTGCCGCGGGTCCACCCCTCTCTCTTGCAATTCGCTTGCGCGTTAAAAGGGGGGCTCCTGAGCATCGCGACTCTGGAGCTCTTACTGGCTCTCCAGCTCTCATCCCCTGGCCTTGACCACGGCATCGCGACCTGGCATACCAGCGGCGGCTGAGCTCGCTTGAGGGCCGAGACCTGAGGACGTAGAGCATTTGCACCTAACCGTTTCGCAGGAACATACAGCTATCAAGACCCAAGACCAGGCACAACCCGGCTTGAGGTAGGGCCTCGTGAGTCCCGCGCTGGCTCGTGAGTGCCCAGATACACCTCGCTGCCCTGCCGTGCAAGCCACGTGTCAGGGCGGGGCTGCACACGCCCCGGGGGCTCTCCTCAGAGGGAGCCCCCTCCCATGCACAAGTGGAAGCACCATGCTCCGCGCTGGCCATCGACACTGCCGAGGAGCGGCTATCCCCGTGCACAAGCGGAAGCACTATGCTCCGCGCTGGCGATAAACAACTGAGGGCGGCTTCACGGCCGTACCAACCTCAGGGAGCCCAGAGCCGTGCGAGGGGGCTGGGCACGGGGGTTGCGCTCGGGTCATGCCCAAGCGTATGCCACCCAACCAGGTCTCCCGGACCTGGGGGCTACGCTCGGGTCACACCCAAGCGCACGCTACCCAACCAGGTCTCCCGGACTTGGTCGTCGCACGCCCCTCCCGAGGCCTCGGCAAGGGCAGGTATGGAAATTGTTTGCGCGTCAAGGGGGACTCCTGAGCATCGCGACTCAGGAGCCTAACTGGTCACGTAGCCCCTCACTCCTTGGTCCATCCTGGTCTCCGGTCGGCCCAATGGTGGTTGAGGTATGCGCGGGGCCGGGCTCTGCCGACGCAGAACACAAAGCGGATAAGAAGAAAATAGCAAAATCTTGAAGCAAATATTACAAGACATATTGTTCTCACAATATCAAACACAAGTTTAATGCCTCCACGAGGCCTGATTCATGACTGCGGGAATTAAACAGGAAAGGAGCCGCAGGTCACCCCTGAACACCATCGATGCCCGTGGGCGGCACTCCTCCCTTGGTGGTGCCGCCTTCACCTTGGTCACCGGCCGGGGCTGCAGCAGCGGCCTCAGCTCCGACCAAGGGCGTGGAGGCAAAGCCGCGGAACTTCTTCAGCAGGGCCTCCACCTGACCTTGCACGGCTGCAGCGGCGGTTGTGCAGTGGTCATCAGCCACAGGCTCGAGCAGCTCGTCAAGACGAGCGTTGGGGTCACGAAGGTGTAGGTGACTGAAGACGGGAGTCAACGTAGCTGAAGAAAGAACACGAGCCTCCGCCTCTGCCATGGGACCGACGCCCTCCACAACTTCCTCGAGCGCCTCCACCAGGAAGGGAAGCAGCTGGGCAGGGCCGTCCTGATCGGTGGCTAGCGGCCTCTCCAAGCCGTTCTCGTAGAGTGTCTTCAGTGCCGTGCGAGACCTCTCCTCGAGATCAGCGAAGGTCGCGCGGTCCTTAGCCAGGACCTTCGCCTTGGCGTCAAGATCGGCCTCCTTTGCCTTCACCTCCTGCTCCAGCTTCTCCAGCCGGCTACGCTCAGCAGCCTGCGTCTTCTCCAGCTCCCCCAACTCGGCATCACGATTCTTGATGGCGTCCTCCCGGGCCCTCATCTCCTCTTCCTTCACCTGGCGGTCGCGCGCTTCTTCCTCGTGTTGGTCGCGCAGACGCTTCAGCTCGTCCTCCAGCTTTCGGCAGCGGCCGCGGGCGGCCTCGGCGTCCTTCAGTGCCGCGTCGCGATCAGTCGCGGCTTTGGTGGCACTCTCCTTCTCCTTCTCGAAGGACGCCATGGTCTGGCTCAGCGTCGCTCGGACTGCGGAGTCAGAATGAAGCCAGTCGGAGGCTAATTCCAGGTGCCCGGCTACCAGGCGCGGGTCCGTGCCGAGAAGATCTTCCTGCAGCTGTGCCATCTCTGAAAGAACGCGCTCCAGGGTGGTGGAGGAAGCAGAAGAGCCTGGGAGTAGTGGCGCGGCAGAAGGAGGAATCGACGTCGTCACTAGAGCCTGGGAGATCAAGGGCTCCTGAGCCCTTGGGACCTCATCAGCCGGGCCGGGCGCTGGCACTTCCGGAGCCAGCGGGGCCACGGGGGCTGACTCCTCCTGACGTTGCTCCCCTTGGCCTCGCGAGGGCGATCGGGCTGGAGAGGTGCGAGTGCTGCCACCTCCTTTCTCCGACGAGGAGGGCGCGGCCGCCGTGTCCTCCTTCCGTTTTTTCGCTGAAGGCACCGGCCTGGTCGACTAAGGGTGAACGTCAGGAAACAGCAAGTATAACATAAGCAAGACGAAGCTCGAAGCACTTACTGATCCACCACGGCGTATTCCACCCTCCGCTTGGGAAGCTTGAAGCCTGAAAGCCTCGAAGCCGGAGGTGTGGGCGCACGGATCTCGGGAGCAGAAGACGGCACAACAGAAGGGACGGAGGCAGCTCCGGCCGGCGTCAAGGCGGAGGCAGCATCCCGAGGAATCAGTGACGACCTGCTCCTTGTTGGGACGAGGGCAGTTCTCCCCCTCCTGGCGGGCATCGACCTCGGCGTCGTCAGGAAGGGCGCGGAGGATTTCAGCTTTGCTCAAGGGAGAGTTTCCCCCCATCTCCTCGGGGGTCGCCTCCTCCTCCTCCTCCTCCTCTTCTTTCCCCCCGCGGGACTCGTCAGAAGATAGATCCATTGGCTTTGGCGCCGCGGGGGCTCCGGAGAGCACAGGCGGCACCAGCCCACGCGCGTCAAAGGTCGGCCTGGAGGCCATGAGCGGCTCCCAGTCCTTGCGATGGAACAAGGGAGTGAAGGCGCTTGGCGGGTACTCCTGGTTGTCCCCAACCAGGAGGCGCAGGACAGCAGCCAGTTCGTCATTAGGCAAGGCCCCCAGCCTCAGGCGGGTATTGTCTTCTTCATCTCCAAGCTTCCACAAGGGGCGCGCGCGCCTGGAGCAGGGCAACGCTGTAACACCCATGATGCGGCTATATCTCCCACGTGTCGAGGCACAACTTAGAGGCATAACCGCATTGTGGTTTTGTCGCAAGAAGGGTCATCTTCACACAATCCCATGTAATGAACAAGAATAGGATAACGAGAGTTGGCTTACAATCGCCACTTCACTCAATACATAAATATAATTCATACATCATCCAAAATCCACACATAGACCGACTACGGTCAAAATACAAATGAAAATAAGATAACCCCAAATGCTAGATCCCCGATCGTCCCAACTGGGCTCCACTACTGATCATCAGGAAAAGGAACATAGTAACGACCATGTTCCTCGTTGAACTCCCACTTGAGCTCGGTTGCATCATCTGCACTGGCATCATCGGCACCTGCAACTGTTTTGGTAGAATCTGTGAGTCACGAGGACTCAGCAATCTCACACCCGCGAGATCAAGACTATTTAAGCTTATAGGAAAGAATGGTGTAATGAGGTGGAGCTGCAGCAGGCACTAAGCATATATGGTGGCTAACATACGCAAATGAGAGCGAGAATAGAAGCAACGCAACGGTCGCGAAGCTAGAAATGATCAAGAAGTGATCCTGAAACTACTTACGTTCATGAATAACCCAACCGTGTTCACTTCCCGGACTCCTCCGAGAAGAGACCATCATGGCTACACACACGGTTGATGTATTTTAATTAAATCAAGTGTCAAGTTCTCTACATCCGGACATTAACAAATTCCCATCTGCCTCATAACCGCGGGCACGGCTTTCGAAAGATAATACCCTGCAGGGGTGTCCCAACTTAGCCCATCATAAGCTCTCACGGTCAACGAAGGATAAACCTTCTCCCAGGAAGACCCGATCAGTCTCGGAATCCCGGTTTACAAGACATTTCGACAATGGTAAAACAAGACCAGCAAAGCCACCCGAATGTGCCGACAATCCCGATAGGAGCTGCACATATCTCGTTCTCAGGGCACACCGGATAAGCGAAGCGTACAGGTACCAACGTAACCCAAGTTGCCAAGGGACGGTCCCGCACGGTGCTCTAGTTTGGACCAGCACTCAGAGGAACACTGGCCCGGGGGTTTAAATAAAGATGACCCTCGGGCTCGCGAAAACCCAAGGGAAAAGGCTTAGGTGGCAAATGGCAAAACCAAGGTTGGGCCTTGCTGGAGGAGTTTTATTCAAGGCGAACTGTCAAGGGGGTCCCATAAATCACCCAACCGCGTAAGGAACGCAAACTCAAGGAACATAATACCGGTATGACGGAAACTAGGATGGCAAGAGTGGAACAAGACACCAGGCATAAGGCCGAGCCTTCCACCCTTTACCAAATATATAGATGAATTAATTAAATAAGAGGTATTGTGATATTCCAAAATATCCATGTTCCAACATGGAACCAACTTCAACTTCACCTGCAACTAGCAACGCTATAAGAAGGGCTGAGCAAAAGCGGTAACTTAGCTAAACAACGGTTTGCTAGGAAATGATGGTTAGAGGCTTGAAATGGCAATATGGGAGGCATGATATAGCAAGTGGTAGGTAGCGCAGCATGGCAAGAGAACGAACAACTAGCAAAGCAATAGAAGTGATTTCGAGGGTATGGTCATCTTGCCTGCAAGGTTCTCAGAGTTGTCGAAAGCTTGATCCTCGTAAGCGTACTCAACAGGTTCCTCGTTCACGAACTCGTCTCCCGGCTCTACCCACAGCAAGAACACAAGCAATGGAACCACAATCAATCACGGGAAATGCACAAGCAACATGATGCAATACATGCATGATATGCGAGACATGATATGCAATGCGTATGCGTGCTCCGGAAGAAAAAGGATGAACAAGGCAGTAACTTGGCAAACCAAGTATGCCACTGGAAATATGAGATGATTTCGGTCGAAATCGATATAAAGATCACCGGAAACGGATACACGGTTTGCAAATGGCAAGCAAAACAAGAATGACCAAATCTGCGATTAACAGCATAATAGCACTTAGAATACATCAAGTAACTATGCTACAGCTCTCCAACATAGCAGCAAAGCATATGAAAGTAATCTACAGGAGATGCTTGACAAAAGATGAACACTGAGCTACGGCTAGATCACACCACAGAAGGTTCAAACAAGCATGGCAAAAGTGCAAAAGATATCAGGTTCACAGACTTAGTGAAATTACTGGACATGGCAGAAACAGCATCAGGTAGCAATGTTCAGAGCAAGCAATCGACCTGCTACAGTAACTTAACATAGCAAAACAAGGCATGGCATGAATCTACTAAATGCATTGAACAAAATCCCCTTAATGACCATAAGCCAAAAAGGACCAGAAGATATGATGGCTCCCATGTAAACATAGCAAGTTTCGTTAACAGGTTTCAGACTTGGCAGAAAACAGAGCATGGCAGAAACAGTATTATGAAGGCATCTTTGTGAGCTTGATTCACACACCACAAAACAATGCATGACAAAACAAGAATACCTACAGCAAGATGGCATGCTTATGAAGATAACCATGGCAAGATCAAGTTCAAAGCATTTATGAAACAACTTCAACAACCTTGGCAAAAATGAATATCACGTAAACAATCTGCCAGGAACATTTTATAGCAAAAGTAGAGCAAGATTGAGTCATGCTAGGGCACTCCATAATTGCACACAAGGGCATGGATGGATAGAGAACAACTATATCTACAAAACATCCTTACTGAACATGCTCAAAATAAGAATGGATCTCTCTGTAGACACATGGATACATGGCAACAAAATAACAGCAGAAACAGACAGTGAAAATCCTAAGTCCCTGAAAACAGAAACATCACGAAGCCTAGTTTGCATGCTTGTGCTAGTCACCACATAGATCACAAAAATACATGGCTTACACCCATGTAAAGATGGCATGACATACATCAAAACACCTGTAGAGCTCATGCCCATAAGATGCACACATCAAATGCAACAAAAATAACAAATCCTCAAGTTCTGGTAAGTAACAGCAGTCAACAGCATATAGCACTTTTGCACCAGATATTTGGGAATCAAGATGGACTCAAATGAACATGGCAAATGGAACAAAATGAAGAGCATCTCGAGACGGACATTTCGATATATCATGCACGCAAAACGGAGCAGTATACAGAGAGTTATCATGTGATGAACAGGAGCATATAATGTAAAAATCTCAGGACTTAGAGAATTTCAGGGGGGGGGAAAGTCAACCTCCACTGTGGATCTAGATCGGGGCTCGGGCTCGCTGGCCGGAGTAGAGGCGGCGGCCGGCGGAGGAGAGGAGGGAGACGACGACGAAGCTTGCCGGGGCGCGGGACGTGCGGCTGCGGGGCGCGGCGCGGCCGGCGACGGGCGCGGCGCCGGCGCGGAACGGCAGAGGAGCGGGGCGAGGTCGACGGGCGCGGCGGCGCCGGCGTGGCGGCGCGGGTGGCCGGCGCGGGATCTGTCCCGGGGCGGGCTCCCCGTGGGCCTGGCGGGCCTGCGGCAGAGGAAGACGGCGGCGCCCACGTGGCGCGCTCTGGTTGGTCGGGCGCGGCGGCGGGATTTCGTCCGGCTCGGGCCGGACACGTCCGGCTGCGGAGAGGGGAAGGGGACTAGGGTTTCGCCCGAAATTTCGGAGGGGAGGTGTATTTATAGGTAGAGGGAGCTAGAAGACTCCAAATGGAGTGCGGTTTTCGCCCACACGATCTTGATCGAACGACCGAGAGCATGGAGGTGACTTAGGTGGGTTTTGGGCTGTCTGGAGGTTTTTTTGCTGCAACACACAAAAGGACTTTGCGGTTACCGGTTAACCGTTGGAGCATCAAACGACCCCCAAATGGAACGAAACTTGACAGATGGTCTACCGGTGGTATACCAAGGCCACTTGACAAACCTCGGTCCATTCCAAGAACGTTTAACACCCGCTCACAAAAAGAAACAAGAGGGGTGTGCCGGTACATGTGGGAGTGCCGGATTGCAAAACGGACAACGGGGAAAATGCTCGGATGCATGAGACAACACGTATGCAAATGAGATGCACATGATGGCATGATATGCGATGCATGACATGAACAAAATGCAAAACGAAAAACAAAACCCGACCACAAATGGAATATCATAACACATAGCCGAAAATGGCAAGAGTTGGAGTTACAAATATGGAAAGTTACATCCGGGGTGTTACAAACGCGCAACATCAGGAATTCCCTCAGGAGCATGGCCCCTGTGACCTTCGCCGCCTTCGCGTTGCCCGGCTTCAGGTCGGTCTGCATATGTGCCAACACCGACGACGCCCGCTCGTCAGCGAGCTCTGCGCGGGGCCACCCCTTGTTAAACTGGGGCGCCTCCATCGGTAATGCCAAGCGCGGGTGGATGCACTTGGCGTCCACCAAGACCCATTTGGCCCGGATGTTGTCGGCTCTCTTCCCAGTGTTCGAGATTGAGTTGGCTTTGCCGGATGCGATGAAATTGGCACACCCGGAAACATGGCCATCGCTGACGCGGAGGAAGAAGAGGTGGCACAGAAGCGCCACAGACGGCATCACGCCCAGATATGTCTCGCAATAGTAGGCGAAGATGGACAGGAGGAGGATGGAGTTGGGATGGAGGTGCAACGCCTCCAGCCCACAGTGGTCGAGGACGTCATAAAAGAAATCAGAGAAGGGGGGAACCAACCCGGCGGCGATGCTGCTCGAGAAGAAGGGGAAGAAGGTGCTTCCCTCAGGCTCGGGCACGTCGGAGGCAAGCCGGAGCTCTGTCTTCCCCCATTCATTACTCTCCCCCGCCGTCAGCAGGCGCGTAGAGGCGAGGCTCTTCTCTATGACATTGGGCGCTTCAAGAGCTAGCTCGTACCAAGCCGGCGCCGAGGAGGACTTGACCTTGCGCGGCGCCATGGGTCGCAGATGCGGAGCAAGATTGGAGCAGATCTGGAGGTATCGGTAGCGAGGAGCGAGAAAGGGGATCTGAGGCAAGGCGGAGAGGAATAGTGAAGGCGAGCGCTATCTGCGCCGGCCTTTTGTCAAGTCGAGCAGTTGCCGAGGCAGCGTGGGGAAGCGGAGACGCCCACGTCCAATCAACAGCCACGCGCCAACCGAGGCCGCCGGCGTTTGGGGCCCGCGGCGCTCCGCGCTTGACCTTTGGCTTCTCCTCGAAGCCAAGCCCAAGCGCCCCTTGCGCCCGGGGGCTACTGTCGGCGTTCTGGGAATGGGGGTCCCCAGACTTGCCTGCCTGCGGCCCACGGCGTGGCAGCGGTGCAGGCCCGTATGGCCCATCTTCATCAGCGAGGCATTCAAGACCCTCGCGAGGGGCCAAGCCTCGCTAGGCGGACGACGCAAGACCTCCTCAGGAGCGGCCTCACCAGGCTGCCTCGCGAGGAGCGGAGATATCAAGGCAGGGCAAACCTCGCGAGGCTCTCGTGACGTGAGCCATGACGATCAGGATCAGGCGGGCGCCAGCGCGCGCAGCGTCCTTGTTTCCTCTTTGGTGCTAAGGGGGAAAGCGCAGGTGCGGAGTACCGAGGCATCAGGCAAAGGTTTCCATATCGGTGCAATGAGACCAAGACCAGCAGGACGGCAGGACGGAGGTCACCATGGAGCCCAAGACGGCGTCATCACCAGAGCCTTTCGTAGGCGAAGACCGCTTTTGTCAGGATAAGCTGTACTAGCTGTCCCCTTTCAAATTGGCCACCGATGTTGGCTCCCTTCCCGCTCAATATTTGGGGAGAGGACCTGGGCCTATATAAGTAGAACTAGCCACCGCAGTAGAGGCATCTAGATCTTGAGCCAATCCTTAGCGACCCACCTAGCATAAGAACACCTCAACCTCAGGAGGTTGTTCTTCCCCTTGTACTGTTGTTCATCAGCCCAAGAGGCAATCCACCACCACCACACTGGAGTAGGGTATTACACCACCACGGTGGCCCGAACCAGTATAAATCTTGTGTCTTTGTGTTGCGAGTTCGTCGAGTTCCTTCGCGAGACCTTAGCGAGCTAGGGCGTAGATCGGTAGAGAGGAAATCTTCGCGCGCACCCCAGTGTTCGAACCTTAAGGGTATTGCTGGAACCCGTGATCCGACAAAGCTCTAGCTAGATCTTCATAATCTAAACCATGTCTCATATGTATAATGTGTTTATCACATAATGTATGGTGCCCCGCCCCTACGCCTACAGGTATTTAGATGTGAGTTGCAAACGCCACACGTTACGACAAATTCAAATAAAATGTGAGATTGTTTGATACATAGTATGGTTTAGATTGTTCGATGTTTAGTTGTGAGATGCAAATGCCACACATTATCACAAATTCAAATAAAATGTGAGATTGTTCGATGAATAGTATGATTCAGATTGTTCGATATTTAGTTGTGAGTTGCAAACACCATGCATTATCACATTATGGTATAACATGTCCAAAACCACACCACGCATATCACCGCTATATTCATGCATGCATATGTTTATAACACTATGATCTCCTATTCAAATATATGAATCCAATTTCATATCAAATTATGATCTTTGTTAGTCTCTTACACCCACACAATCCTCTAACCTTTGTAGCTAGCACTAACTTTCTCTCGTGCATGCACATGCCCTCCTCGCCCTTCCCCTCCCTCAGCATTCTATCCATCACGCTCATTCATTTTTTTCTTTAGGTCGTTCTCCCATGGTATCCACAACTCCTTTCCGACACACACCGATCAATAAACCTCTCCAGCGATGTCTGCCTACAACATACACACGCACCTTCCATTTTCTCCTTTATGTGTCCATGCCTCGTGTCTCTCATACGGCCCCACACACGTGTGAACTCTCCCCCTATCTAGCTAGTAGGCCTCTCGCACCACCTCGTAGCTCCATTCTCTCTGTCTATCCATCCCGCTGGGCCTTATTTGCCTCTAACAAATGGATGTACACCGACCTATCTCCCGCTATACATATAGCTAGCTAGGTCCTTATAACTTCTTTTCCCCACACGTCGATCGATCTACCTCATTAGTTATATCTCTCCCTTCCTCCAACAAACAACAATTGATCTACCGATCTAGTTAGGTCTGCTTACCAAACACATGGTCCCCCTTCATCATCCATGCATGCGTCCCGACACATCTATCACGCACATGCACACACAGAAACACATCCCCACTCTTATTGATAATATTGCAGTTCTACCCTCAATTTGTCTAGTAGGCCTCTCCCACCATCTTTGAGAAGCAACTCCATCTCCCATCCAGCACTCTACCCCTCTCTCTCTCTCACTCACTCTCTCTCTCTCTCTCTGTCCCAACCTATTTCCAGTCCTTCACTTATGTATGGATGTCGACCGATCTCCCTCAAGACATAGCCGGGTCTCTCCTTCTAAACACATATACGAGTCGATCTACCTCTCTAGTTAGGTCTCTGCCTCCCCCCACCCCCCCACACACACACCGATACATCGAGCGCTCTAGTCATGTCTCCCCGCCACACACAAACTTGCCCTGTGCCCTCTGACGTTCCGGTAGGTCAATCGCCCTATATCTTTGACTTGCAGACACACAATTTCGATGGCTCTCTTCATCGACCTCGCACCCACACACTTGATCCTCTCTTCGACTCTATCGATATCTGTGACCCCTCCCTCTCTTCTAGTGGATCGCCCCCTCTATATATGATATAGATAGGCCTCTATTTCACACACATTGCATGTGTCAATTTTTTTTGAGATATCATCGACACATATTCCCACAAATACATTCATGAAATCACACCCCCCAACAAAAAACACTCACGAATGCACACACCATACATCTAGGTTTGTATCTCTCTCACACAGACCCACGTAGGTGGGGGCGTGCACGAAGAGAAGAGGTGCACGCACGGCGCACGTACTCCCGTCTCTTTCCCAACCACACCCGCACGGGTACACGGTGGAGCTCATTTCTGTACGAAAAGGCAGACCACGTGGTAATTTGACACGTGTACTGGTTGTCCACTTGATGGAGGACCGTGTACCACGGGTGAACAAACAAATTTCGACTTGACGCGTTATGTTAAAAAAGGCAAACCATGTGGGGCCTACCTTAGAGGCAAGGTTCTATACACTAGAGACATAGCCGGGTCTCTCCTTCTCAACACATATACGAGTCGATCTACCTCTCTAGTTAGGTCTCTGCCTCCCCTCACCCCCCACACACACCGATACATCGAGCGCTCTAGTCATGTCTCCCCGCCACACACAAACTTGCCGTGTGCCCTCTGACGTTCCGGTAGGTTAGTCACCCTATATCTTTGACTTGCACACACACAATTTCGATGGCTCTCTTCATCGATCTCGCACCCACCCACTTGATCCTCTCTTCGACTCTATCGATATCTGTGACCCCTCCCTCTCTTCTAGTGGATCGCCCCCTCTATATATGATATAGATAGGCCTCTATTTCACACACATTGCATGTGTCAATTTTTTTTTGAGATATCATCGACACATATTCCCACAAATACATTCATGAAATCACACCCCCAACAAAAAACACTCACGAACGCACACACCATATGTCTAGGTTTGTATCTCTCTCACACAGACCCACGTAGGTGGGGGGCGTGCACGAAGAGAAGAGGTGCACGCACGGCGCACGTACTCCCGTCTCTTTCCCAACCACACCCGCACGGGTACACGGTGGAGCTCATTTCTGTACTAAAAGGCAGACCACGTGGTAATTTGACACGTGTACTGGTTGTCCACTAGGTGGAGGACCATGTACCACGGGTGAACAAACAAATTTCGACTTGACGCGTTATGTTAAAAAAAAGGCAAACCATGTGGGGCCTACCTTAGAGGCAAGGTTCTATACACTAGAGACATAGCCGGGTCTCTCCTTCTCAACACATATACGAGTCGATCTACCTCTCTAGTTAGGTCTCTGCCTCCCCTCACCCCCCACACACCGATACATCGAGCGCTCTAGTCATGTCTCCCTGCCACACACAAACTTGCCGTGTGCCATCTGACGTTCCGGTAGTTCAGTCACCCTATATCTTTGACTTGCACACACACAATTTCGATGGCTCTCTTCATCGATCTTGCACCCACCCACTTGATCCTCTCTTCGACTCTATCGATATCTGTGACCCCTCCCTCTCTTCTAGTGGATCGCCCCCTCTATATATGATATAGATAGGCCTCTATTTCACACACATTGCATGTGTCAATTTTTTTTTGAGATATCATCGACACATATTCCCACAAATACATTCATGAAATCACACCCCCAACAAAAAACACTCACGAACGCACACACCATATGTCTAGGTTTGTATCTCTCTCACACAGACCCACGTAGGTGGGGGGCGTGCACGAAGAGAAGAGGTGCACGCACGGCGCACGTACTCCCGTCTCTTTCCCAACCACACCCGCACGGGTACACGGTGGAGCTCATTTCTGTATGAAAAGGTAGACCACGTGGTAATTTGACACGTGTACTGGTTGTCCACTTGATGGAGGACCGTGTACCATGGGTGAACAAACAAATTTCGACTTGACGCGTTATGTTAAAAAAAGGCAAACCATGTGGGGCCTACCTTAGAGGCAAGGTTCTATACACTAGAGATGCTCTGTACGTATTACTTTCGATGTGTCCCCTCAACTCGTGAGAAGCTTGCTTAGTATGCCGTCTCCGGTGCCCACGAGCGCGGTGGCTCGCAGGACGAGGTGAAGCTTGCTTACTACGCCTTACACCCGCTGTCGGATTTCGGGTTCCGGCAAAACCCTCGAGGTTCGAACACTGGGGTGCGCACGAAGATCTCCCCCTACCCAATCACGCCCTCAGCCTCACTGCGATCTCAAAGCCTAACTCGACGAACCCGCAACACAAGAGACACGAGATTTATACTGGTTCGGGCCACCGTTGTAGTGTAATACCCTACTCCAGGGTGGTGTGGTGGATTCCCTCTTGGGCTGAGGATGAATAGTACAAGGGAAGAACAGCCTCCTGAGGTGAGGTGTTCTTGTGCTTGGTGAACTTGTGTGGGTGAGGATGATCTGAATCTGTTTGAGATGGTCTGAGGCTCAGTTGCCTCCTACTGTGGTGGCTAGCCCTACTTATAGAGGCCCTGGTCCTCTCCCCAAATATTGAGCGGGAAGGGAGCCACCAACGGCCAAATTCTAAGGGAGACAACTAGTACAAACTATCATGAACTAAAGGTGGTCTTCACCTGCCAAAGGCTCTGGTGGTGACGCTGTCTTGGGCTGCATGGTGACCTCCGTCCTGCCATCCTGCTGGTCTTGGTCTTGTTGCCCCGATATGGAAACCTTTGCCTGATGCCTCGGGACTCCTTGCCTGCGCTTGCCCCTTTAGCACCAAAGAGGAAACGAGGACACTGTGCGCGCTGGCACCCACCTGGCTCCAGTCGTCATGGCTTGCATCACTAGAACCTCGCGAGGTGTCCCTTGCCTTGATCTCTCCGCCCCTCGCGAGCCAGCCTAGTGAGGCCGCTCCCGAAGAGGTCTTGTGTCATCTGCCTCGCGAAGCTTGGCCCCTCGCGAAGGTCTTGAATGTTTGCTGGTGAATATGGGCCGTACGAGGCCGCTGGCGGAGCCACGCCGTGGGCCGCCGGCAGGCAAGTCTGGGGATCCCCGTTCCCAGGACGCCGACAGTAGCCCTCGGGCCCAAGCCGCGCTCGGACTTGGCTTCGGGGCAAAGCAAAAGGGCAAGTGCGTAGCGCCGCGGGCCCCAACAGCCTGCGGCCTTGGTTGACACGTGGCGATTGACGGGACGTGGGCAGCCCTGCTTCCCCACGCAGCCTTGAAATCCACCTGGCTAGGCAGCCACGGCGTCCTACATAGTTATTTCCCTATTATTGGCAATGCACTCCCCTACTTCTTCGCTTCCTCGTACCTCTGCTTCCTATTCCAATCCGACCCGAGCTTCGTCCTCTCTGTCGCCATGGCGCCGAACTGGACGGAGAAAGGGAAGAAGCCCCTTCCCTCGGCCAGCCCACCTCCGGCCGCCGAGCCCGCCGTCGGTCGATCGCGGGTGCTCAACCAGGAGGCCATGGATAAGGTCCGCCCTGCGCTCGCTACCAGCCTCAACGAATGGGGAGGGATGGTGGCCTGACCTGCGTCCCGAGCCACCATCGATAGGACGGCCACCGAGGTCCAGTTCTTCATCGACGCCCTGTGGGCTGGCCTGGATCCTCCCTTCTCCGCCTTCTTCGACGCCGTGCTTTCCCACTATCAGATCCATATGCCGCACCTTGATCCCCAATCCGTCGCCCTTCTCACCGTCTTCACCTTTGTCTGCGAGGCCATGGTGGGCATTGCTCCCTCTGTGGCCCTCTTGTGCCACTTCTTCTCGCTGCACCTGACCAACCCCCGGCAGTGCTCGGGGTGCCTGAGCTTCCAGGCCGTGGTGGCGACAGCCGGCTCAGGGATTGACTTTGATCTCCCGCTGTCTACGAGCGAGTTTCGTACGCGGTGGGTGTATGTTGATGTCGGAGTACTCAGCCCCTGCTCTCGCCTCCATCGTCACCCGCCGTCCCCACCTCCGGCTGGGGTCACGAGGAGCTCGTGAGCTCCCGTATCGCTTTCGTCTGGCTCCGGCTGAGGAGGCTGAAGGATCTTGGTGTGACCGCTCCCAAGGTGATGAAGGAGTTCCTCCGACGCTGCATCGCCCCACTCTAGCGCCACTCCCAGCCGATGTGGGCCCTGACCGCCGACCAGGATTGCATGAGGCTTCAGGAGTCGGGGCTTCCGGCCGAGATACGAAGAACGATGCTCGAAGTCTTGGCCGGTGACCCCTCGCCAGGTGATCTGCCGCGGGAGGGCTGTTTCTTGTACAACTTCTTGAACAGGGTGCAGTTCGCGGGGCAGATGCCCCCTTTCGATGAATGGGGGTTGCGTCCAGTTGGCCTCGTGGTTCCCCGCAAGAACCCCAGCACCGTGGTTCCTCTCCTCGTTGTCTGTGCCGATCTTGCCCCAAGAGTGGACGTAGGGGGGCAAGTGCCATCGGAGGCCGGATGCGCGGGTGCCGAGGTGTCAGCGCCGCCCGAGGCTCCTGAGGCACCATCCTCGGGAGCCCGAGGCTCTCTCCCCGGGGTGGCAGTTGAGGGGGCGGTGCGGCCCGCTGCTCTTGAGGCCGAAGTTCCCGAGGCCTCAGCCAGCCGTCGTGAGGCGGAGCCCGACAGCTCTCCCCAGCTTGGCGCTCCAGAGGTCGTCTCCTTGGGCGCTTCTCCAGTCGTGCCCTGTTCTAGCCGCCACTTCCAGCGCTTCGGCAGGCTTCACGTGGACTTCAAAGAACTCCGCAAGAGGAAGGGGTCCCCAGGCCGCATCGGTGGTGCCTTTCGGCCATTGAAGCAGGGGAAGTACATCGCCATAGATGAGTAAGTACCTTATCTTTGTGATCCCTTGAGTGATGCTTCCCTTCCTGATGGTGGCCTTTTAGGATCCCTTCTGCTAAAGCCGTGAAACCTCTCAGGAAGCAGCCTCCTCCTGCCTCGAGTCTCCCGCTGGCCTTGAGCGTCCCAAGCTAGCATGCCGCCCCTGGCATGAGGTCGGTCAAAGAGACAGACACGCCAGCTTGGCGTCTCAAACCCTCGCTCCTGCCATGTCTTCTTCGTGGCCTCGCCGGAGGTGCGGCGAGTGTGCCAATGTCTCCTCCTCTGGTTGTGGACGGTGGCTGGATGGCTTCAGTCTTGGCCTCCTGTTCGAGTAGCGAGCCTCGACTTAATCGATCGCGCGCTCCGTGGCTGGATCGGGGGGCGCCAGCCCCCAACCCCTACCGAAAGGGGGCGAGCCGCTTCGGGTCCCGTCTGCAACCCCCGCCACGAAGGACGGGATCGGTCGCGCGCTTGAGCTTGCGCACCAACGGAGCGTTGTCCGCCACGAGCTTTTTCAGGAGGCAATGGGTGCGTTGAGCCGGCTCAGCGGAGAACTCATGGATGTAGATGCGCGTCTCGAGGCCGAGGGTCTTCGGCTGATGGAGGAGCGGCATAAACTGAAGGTGGCCATCAACCTTGGGCGCCACCAGCGCGAACTTGACAATGCAAAGGCCAAGGTGTCCCTTGCGGCCTCGGGTGAGGCCTGCACGTGGGCCCTGGAAGAGGCCCGGGAAGCGGACCGTCGCCGCGAGGTCGTAGAGAAACGCGTGTGGGAGCTCCAAGCCTGGAGCGCCTCCTTGGAGCAACAGGTGGAAACGCGCAAGGCCGCCCTTGCGTTGATGAGGGGGACGCCTGCCGAGGAGGAAAAGATCCTGAAGCGCGAGGAAGCGCTAGCGCTGGAAGCCATGGAGCGCAACCTCGAGCTTGAGAGGTTGGAGACGAGGGAGCACCAGGTTACCCAAGCGGAGGATGCCGCTAACGTGCGCGAGGCTAGGATCTAGAAGGAGGTCGACAGCAGGGTGGCCAAGGCACGCGCGGACCTTGTCGGCAGGTACAACCTGAAGCTGGAGCTTGTGGAAGCCGAAGCCGTGGGCCGGACTACCGCCCTCAGTACAGAGTTGGCTGAGGTGGAGCAACGCGAGAAGGCCACTGCAGCCGCCCTGTTCTCGGCGCAGGCTAAGCTGGCCTCCGCCCGCGCCGAGCTGCTTTCTCTTCAGCAGCGAGTCACCAACGCCGAGTCCTTCACGCAGCAGAGCAGGGAGGAAGTGCTTCAATGGCGGACGTTGGAGCGTGTGCACGCCCCCATGCTCCAAGACCTCAGGAACAGGGCCAACACGGCGCGGGGCCACATCTGCGATGAAAATGCCCCTCATTCCCATGCGAACGATTATGCCAGTCACCTCCGCTTCTTCACCGACGTGGTGATGCGCCTGGAGAACCGATCTGAGAGGGCTCGCTAGCTTGTTGAAGAGAGGAGTCGCGGCCTGCTCGGGCGCGCGTTCTCCCGCGTCTTCAGCCACCTCCAGAACACTTACCCCAACTTCTATTTTGACACCGCCATTGCCCCCGTACCCGAGGCCATCCGGGGTGACCTGGCGCAATGGGTGGAAGACAATGTGGATGCACTGGTCAGGGCCTTTACTTCCGATGATGATGCGGTGGTGGTCGCGGCGGATGAAGGTGACGTGGTCGATGACGGCGAGGGTGGCGCTGGTGACGGTGACGGTGGTGCCAGCGACGGCGACAGCAACACCAGTGACGCATCTGAAGGCAACTCGGGGGACACTGTGAGCGACATGTCTGATTGAACCCGTGCTTCCCTGTTGTTTATCCTGCATGCGAAAACTCGGGCACGACCCTGGAGGTTGTAAGAGCATTTTGGGAGGGGGAGCCCCTCATGTAAACAGATTACTGCCTCTACTTTTTAGGCCAAGACGGATATGTGTCTTCATGAGCCCGTGAGCCCTCCTGCGAGTTTGCTGTTGTGGTTTACCTTAGCCAGGACAGGTCCCGAACTGGCTCGTGAGGTTGGGGGTTTCTATGGAGCCTACCGATTCGTCCGAGAGGGCCTCGCGAGAAGCAAGCGCCGGCGATGGCAGGGCATGAGTGCAGCACGCGTGCTACACCCAGCCCCCACTCGCAAGGGGGAGGCAGCGGGTGCGAACTCCAAATCAAGGTAAGGAACCAGATTGCAAGAAATCGCACGAACGAGAAAAGGCACCCCCCATGCACACCAATGAAAATTCGACTTCAAACTTAAATCCAGAGCCAGAAAGAAAGGCTACAGAAAAGAGGGTAAAAGAAAATGGCCGCGTCCGGTGCCTAGCCTAGTCTTCTTGTCTTCTCACCAGCGCGGAGCTAAGTGCTGCCACTAGGATGTGGGAGGGAGCCCCCGAGGCCCGAGGGCGGCACTCCTGGGACTCCGGGGTGTGTACATCACCACTCATTATTACGTGAGAGTGTCACGAGCGAAGACCTTCATAGGCGTGAGCCTTACTTCATATCGCCCAACGAGGGCCCCGCCTTGTGCCACCCTCGACCACCATTGGAGGGGTCCGGAAACCAGGACGACGCCAAGGGGCAAAGGGGATGCCAGCGGCGCTCTCGGCGACCACGAGTCCTCTGCCGGGGGGAAGGCTCACCAGCGCCTCCCCGGCAGAGGGACTACCTCCGGGGGGCACCTTGCTCCGTGCGGCGTGGGGAGGGGCCTTGCTCCCTGCCCCTCCCCTGCGGCCGTCGAGCTGGGGCCACCATCCGCCGCTGTGACCTGATCCTCCTGCAACCCATGGTTAGCGTAAGCTTGCTCTTGAGAGATTAGCGGTACCCTGTAGCTGTTGTCTATGTCGGTGAAGTTCTCGGGAGGCTCCTGGAAGGCCTCAGCCTCTTGCACCTCCTCCTCCTAGCCTGGCTCGAGGAACGAGCCAGGGTCGTCTTCCATCGGGTACTCTTGGTCGACCATGCGGGGCACGTAGGCCTCTGAGGCCGTCGCCTCGAAGACCTCACCGAAGTGCCCCACGCTCCACGTTGCCCGGCCCAGGGCACCGCCCTGAGGATGGTAGGGCGACATTCCGCTGGGGCCGTAGGTGGCGACGCTCGTGCCCGCGCTCGTCGGAGGTGGCGCGGGTGCGATTGAGCGTCCGGTGCTGCTGGTCGCGCCGGTGTCGATGAAGCCTCTGGGTGCACCCGGGGGCGCGCGGGCGTGGCGAGGCCCGCCATGCTATCCGGCCGTAGCCTGTGGCGTAAGTTGGGAGCAGAAGGGTGGTGCCCCTCAAGCCGCGGCATCCAGTAGCTCGGCGACGCGCTGCAGCAATGCATCTCGGCCGCTTTCCATCAGTCGGCATCGTAGCAGCTCCCGAGCCACCGTGAGCGCGGCCCTCATGTTTGCTTGTCCCCGTCGGTTGTGCGGCGCCGTGGCCGCAGCATGGCTTGAGGCCCTTGCGGCTGCCCGCGCTTGTCGCGGAGTAAGGGCGGACGGCGTGTGACCGCGTCGCCCGCGCCCCGCGGCGTTCAGCGGTGCACGTGCTGCCTGGGGCGCGGGGTTGAGGTCTTCTTTGGTAGACGGGGCCGCCCTAGCTGGCCAAGCTGCCCAGCAGTCGGTGTTGGTCCTCGGGTCGCCTGACATCGGAGCAGTGGAGTGTCGGCGGATCAACTGGTGGAAGGAAAGCTCTGGCGCACCCCTACCTAGCGCGCCAAATGTCGGATTTCGGGTTCCAGCAAAACCCTCGAGGTTCGAACAGTGGGGTGCGCATGAAGATCTCCCCCTACCTAATCACGCCCTCAGCCTCACCGCAATCTCAAAGCCTAGCTCGATGAACCCGCAACACAAGAGACACGAGATTTATACTGGTTCGGGCCACCGTTGTGGTGTAATACCCTACTCCAGTGTGGTGTGGTGGATTGCCTCTTGGGCTGAGGATGAATAGTACAAGGGAAGAATAGCCTCCTGAGGTGAGTTGTTCTTGTGCTTGGTGAACTTGTGTGGGTGAGGATGATCTGAATCTGTTTGAGATGGTCTGAGGCTCAGTTTCCTCCTACTGTGGTGGCTAGCCCTACTTATAGAGGCCCTAGTCCTCTCCCCAAATACTGAGCAGGAAGGGAGCCAACAACGGCCAAATTCAAAGGGAGACAACTAGTACAAGCTATCCTAACTAAAGGTGATCTTCGCCTGCCAAAGGCTCTGGTGGTGACGCCGTCTTGGGCTCCACGGTGATCTCCGTCCTGCCGTCCTGCCGGTCTTGGTCTTGTTGCACCGATATGGAAACCTTTGCCCGATGCCTCGGGACTCCTCGCCTGCGCCTGCCCCTTTAGCACCAAAGAGGAAATGAGGACACTGTGCGTGTTGGCGCCCGCCTGGCTCCAGTCGTCATGGCTTGCGTCACTTGAACCTCGCGAGGTGTCCCTTGCCTTTATCTCTCCACCCCTCGTGAGCCAGCCTGGTGAGGCCGCTCCCGAAGAGGTCTTGTGTCGTCCGCCTCGCGAGGCTTGGCCCCTCATGAAGGTCTTGAATGTTTGCTGGTGAAGATGGGCCATACGGGGCCGCTGGCAGAGCCACGCCGTGGGCCGCAGGTAGTCAAGTCTGGGGACCCCCGTTCCCAGGACGCCGACACCCGCTCCCTCGCCCACGCGCGCGGTGGCTCGCAAGACGAGGAGAAAATCTTACTACTCCCTCCGTTTACTCCTCGTCCCTACCTTGGTTACAGAGATTATCATATTGTTTGAAATATATGTCTTTGAGTAGATTTCAATATGAACTACTAGTACATACTCCAAACACTGATGTATATAGACGTATTTTAGAGTGTAGATTCACTCATTTTGCTCCATATGTAGTCCATATTGAAACAGACATAATACTAGTACGCACTCTCCCTCGCCCCTCGACCCTCGCCAACGTGGTGGACGTGCAGCAATTCATTCGGTTTCGGATAGCCAGAACGATATATACTACAGTACCATTATTGCTCGACTTCCCGAAGAGGCGAAGAGCCAAGCGCAAGGTTAATATTTTGGAGATGCCAAGCGCAAGGTTTATAGGAGAACAACTAGTAGTAGTACTAGTAGTACGTACCAGTGGTACGTACTGTATGAGGAAGAAGGCAACAAGATGTATGTTTTGCGTGACAGTCTCTTCTTACAGGACGTGCTAGACCTAGTGGACCTCATTGTTGCAATGGGAGTACTATCATAGATGTCACGATTCAGAGTGGTGGGCAGCGGGAACAATTTGGAGTTGCTTAGTCTTAAAATCCATGAAGAAGTCCCATTGAAAGGAATAGCCATCCTCTACACGTGCTCCTATGTAAAATGAGTAAATGAGACAAAAAGAGAAAGAGACAAAGTAAAAAAAATCACCAGCCTTAGATCCAGCCCTATTGTATCAGTGAATGATATTTCTACGTCGTGATTGACATGGCTATATTATTAACCATGCTATGGAGGTAGAAGCGGATTTTTTTTGCGGAGGTAGCAGCAAATGGATATTCAACGAGGAGTGAAATGATGGCTGCTTCCTCGTTCAAACATAGAGAAAGGTGGGCCTCGTGATTTGACGGCTTATTAGTCATTATTACTGCCTATACTCTTTGCCCATACTAACCGCGTGGTAGAGTAGTGGGCTATACTTTTAACCATGCTCGAAAAGAAGAGGTGCACGCACCCACGCACGTAGTACTAGTAGCACTCTTTGTGTCTTTTGCGTGTTCCCCAACCACACACGTGCCATGGTGGAGCTCATTTCTGTAAGATGATGCAGCCCACGTGATAATTTGACGCTTCTAGTAGTAGTTACTCACTTATAAATAATGGTGGGTCGGGAACCATGCATGAACTGTGCCACGTCATTTATAAATAAAGTTTTTTTCTTCAGTGGCACATACACAATATAAATAGGTTCATATGGAGAGAAGAGGAAACCGCTCCACAATATACATAGCTAGGACGAGCTTACACGGTTGCTTGCTGGGGTTGCTCTCTTCACACTCTCTCGCACAAAACGACTCTGGCCAGATCTCTAACATCCGGGCGGATCACGTCCGCCAGGGGAAGGGGTGGATGTTTTATGTAGATGCAGTCACCGTCACCGACGGCAAAAACCCATTGTCGGCACGTCCCAATCAGGGGTCCCCGCTGTTCTCTCTCACAAAGCCAGTGAGGTTGCCTTCGTCCCTTGCTCACTGCCGTGACGTGGGCAATTGCCGCCTCCCGCCGCCATCCTCTAGGTTGAGCTATGTCCCGACATCCCTCGGGTACAACTTCCTTACAGCCGTCTTGCACCACTGCCCCAGCTGCCCACATCGCTCCATGTGGATATTTCTCTACTTCTTTGCCCCGCACCTCTACCGGATTCTACTGTATTTGTGATGAGTTTATGTCTCATCAACTAGTCCCAGTAATCTTATTCTAATCACGCTTCTTCAATTTCTTTGCCACAGGGATGCTCATCTCAATTTTAGTGAAACTGCACAAAATGATCCGATGGTCAAAGGGTTGCAAACTTCATTTCTTCGGAAGCTTCAACGTTGACAGCAAATTAAAGCCTGGTTAGGGTTTAGGGTTCAAGGGGGGACTGCATGGATCATTTTTTTCTTTAGTTGTCTCTGTTCCAAAATAAGTGTCAACTTTAGTAGTAGTACAACTTTGTACTAAAGTTTGCATAAAGTTGAGACATTTATTTTGGAATGGAGGGAGTACATATTGGCTATGATCTTTCAATCATTTAGATGCAATAGCATGCATGTTAGTCTCCTTTGTATTTGATGAAATGTTGCAACAGGGAAACCTTGGACGCAAGATACATGAAATAGAAGCCGGAAGCTTCATAGCATTGTACAAATTTATCTCAGTGAGAAATTACACTGCGTACTACGTACTATACTACTATGTAAAGAGTTAGGTGTCGCACGGTGTCCAGAAAATATGGTGATAGTGTGACGTGGGCCACGTAATCAGTGAGCCTGCGTGTTTTCACTACTTTCGCACTCCTCCGCTGTAAGAATGGGGAAAATTGTAATCTAGTATCTCCTTTCGCCGAGATGTGGGACATCCAGTAGTCGTGCCACCTCGGTAATAATGACCAATGAGCCCTCAAATCACATAGACCCAGCAGTAAGTTGGACGGACGAAGCAACCATCACTCTTGAATCCGCTTCTCCCTTTAAAGCAGGCGCCAGTGAGAGGTCGTGTCCGCTCTGCCCGGGCAAGAATGCGGCACCGATTCTCTGGAGCGGCGCTGACCGTCTCGGCAGGAAGCGCACGCGGGCGATGGAGGGGCTTTGGGTGGGCCAGGCTAGTCAGGAGCGGGCGTGGCAGCTGTCCCGACCGGACACCCGGAAACAAGAGGATGCATCGACTCTCGCGGCTATATCGTACACTACACACCATCTCTCTGTAGGAGTAGGTCGATGTGTCGCTTTCTCTAACACACACACGCTGTTAAAACACACACACACACACACACGCGCGCGCGCGTGCGCGCACACACACAGATTCATAGAATAGGAATATCGTGCGAGTGGGAAGCCACAGGAAATGAGGTAAATGGAGTATGTACAAGAAGAGAAGAGGTGATGAATATTCCATCAAACCTGGACTGAGGAGTAGTACTCCCTCTATCTAGGTGTTAAGTCATCTTACGAAAATTAGATATTCCCAAAATGTTTAGGCGTCGTCCATTAGCTTCGCATCTCAATCCCCTCCTAGCCTCGTTGCTAGTGAGTGTTGTTACTTACTCTGCCTTGTTATCTCCCCCGGAAACCCAATGCATGGAGCACAACTACGCGTTGATCAGTCAAGGAATCAAAGTCGGCGTGCATGCAAGTTAATATGTGGCCCTACATGGTAGCTAAAACGGCATCTCTTAATTGTTCTGATTAATTTTTGCATTTAGAAACAAAATCAGGGCTTTGATTGGAGGAAGGACCAGTCAAGTTTCATCTTCTCCTCCAATCTACTTGCACCTTGGTCCCGTTGCACCTTCTAACGTGACTTACACCTAGACGGAGGAGTAGTACAAGATACCGCGGCACACTAACTTAGGTCGAATACAAGTGCCCAAAATTATTGGAAGAGAGCAAAGTCTACAAACTAAATAATTAAAATTGAATTTCTCGTTTTTTCTGAAACGGAGGCAAAAGATTTGCCTCATCCACTAAATAAGAGGAGAATAGAGTCTCACAGTTTGCAAGTGACCCTACAAATAAACGACATGTCAATTACTCTCAATACGCCCTAGTTTCTTAGCACCCGCTATAACCCTTAGTACATACGGTGGCACACTGACTTAGGATGAATACAAGTGCCCAAAATATTTAAAATTGGAGGATGGTGCAGCCCACCTTTCTGATATTTTGACCGTGTGTGGTTTAGTTGTTGTTCACTTCGGAGGGTCGTGTACCACAGGTGAACGTTAGTAAGCGCGATGGGGAGGCGTGCAGCGTTAATTGCGAGTTGACTCCTTCAAGCGTTAATTTTCTTCACGTATTAGCATTGTCCCTAGTATTTTTCTTCACTACATTAAATAAAGAGTTCCGTTTCATGCACAATTTAAAACGATTTTTATGGAGAGAAAAAGAAAACCACTCCATCTATATACACTGGAGCCTCGACGCTTGTTTTCTAGGGTTTGCTCTCTTCACACTCTCTCTCCACTATATACACACACGCTGGAGCCTCAACGCATGTAGTTGCTCTCTTCACACTCTCTCACCTTCTCTAGATCTAAACAAGACTTTGTGGGCCTCTCTCTATATCTCTCCCTCTCACTGCTAGTCAAAGAGCCGGAAGGATCCATCTGCCGGGAAGGGAAGGAGGCTTATTGTTGTCACCGTCGGCTAGGGAGGGAATCCACTACCAGCACAGCTATTCTCTTTCCCAGCAGTGGCGCGGGAGGGCCTTCGACCCCTTCTTCCTCGCCGCCGTACATAGTGTGGGCAGATCGGCCTCCCGCAGGCCACTGAGCCACACCCCGAGAACCTTAAGGTATAATTTACTTATTCCACATGCATTGCTCTAGCTGCATGTGGGCTTTTTCCACTTCTGCACTCGAATCTAGGTGTTGGATCAAACAGGAAAGTAGTGGGGAAAGTTGTATAGCATGAATCTAGGACGTGGTTCAAATAGGAAAGGAAGGGGGAAGTAGTATAGACTGGCTATCCAGCACCTACGTTGGTCGAAAAGGGAAAACAATGACAAACGCAGCACACACATGTGTAATGAACTGATCTTTCTGTTTTGGGGGACAAGGCTGTAGAGTTTGAGCATGACTAGATTTGCTGCCCTCACATAGGGAAATGTGTCTAAAGATAACAAAACTGGGACCAACACAAATATGCTCCTTGGTTGTTTGTTCTTTGTTGCAACAGACTGTGCATCACCCCTTTATACATCGGTAGATGCACATGGTGCTGGTGCGTCCACTGTCTCGTACAACTCTTTAGCTGTTGTTAATCTAAGGCCCTGTTTGGTTAAAAAGTCCTAGGACTTTTTTAGTCCAAACTAAAAAGTCCCTAGTCCCTACCTGTTTGGTTCCAGGGACTAAACATGGACTAGAGGTTATTAAATAACATGCTAAAAGACCACTTTACTCCTAGTAATGAACAAATAGAGATGAGGTGCGATGCGGGGCAGGGGCAACTGTTGGAAAAAGTCCCAAAAAGACTCTCCCTCAAGGTCTTCTTTCTTTAGTCCCAAATACCCACTTTTAGTCCCTAAAAGTCCCTCCTGTTTGGTTTAGATGGAACTAAAAGGGATTTTTTTTAGTCCCTACACCAAAAAGTCCCTGTAAAAAAACACCCTCTAATAATGCCGTTGGAAAACTGAAGCAACGCCATAGTTAAAAGCAAATTACATGTTTAACGAATTTTATTGTTATTATAATCTCTTTGTTAATATGAATCAATGCCACTGTTTGAGAAATGCTACTATCTTGCTTTCTTTCTCATTTAGATAAGTTTGATGCTTCTTTTTGTTGGCTTATGTGTCATCCACCGTTATTGACCACTAGTTGTTTCCTTTGCACCTCTGTGTATACAGGCTTATCTACTTCACCTCGTTGCTATTGTGACCTTTTGTTGCACAACACAAAACACTTTTGTTTTAAGAGTGTTTTGTGCAGTTCAACCAAAATGTCACATCGACAACGTTGCTTGATTGCTTGATCTTAGTGGAACTGCACAAGAGGAGATCTGACTTCCTATCCGTGTTGGCAAATTTGATTCAGATCTTCTTCTTGTGAGTTGTTTGAATTCCGCGTCATGAGAGGTCAGTACTAGCCTTCTTTCACATGATTGTGCAGTGTGCTTTCATATGTTGTGCTACTTATACGGTAATGTTGCTTGATTTTAGTGAACTTCACAAATGGAGACAAGACTTTCAATCTGTATGTGCACCGTAATATCCAATTGAGGTAAGATAATGATATTTCACAACCGTTGGCCTGTATTTTGACACTGTCATCAGAAAATTAGGGGCTGTTTGGTTCTAGGCCTCGCATTGCCACACTTTGCCACACATTTTTGCCAAACCCGCCTAAGGTTAGTTCATCAAAATGGAAACCACAAGTTGGCAAGCCTAAGAGAATCTTGCCACACTTTTTGTGTGTATGCCATGTGGGGCCCTAGTGTGGCTTGCCTAAGGTGTGGCTTGAAGGATGGTTACATTATTGCCCACAAGAACAAACTAACTTCAGCTCAGAAGGACTCATGGATCTCCATCTTTGTTGCTGTGATGGCCAATAAAATGTTGTTTTAGGATTCCTTCCGGTGAGTTCCATTATTTTAAATGTGTGCTCTGCATGGATCATGTAGGTTGCCAGTTTAAACTATCAATTCATAGTATAGTTTGCTTTATACTTATCACTTTTTTGTATTTATGCAAATAGGGGTGCTCAGCTTGATTTCAATGGGAACTGCACAAAATGTTCATGAATACATCGACTATTCTCGAATCATTCATTTCCACCACAAGAAAGGAGGTGCCGATATGTTCAAGGCGTTGCAACATATAAAGGCGAAATCATACAAGCTACACGCAAATTTGGTTGATTTTGGTGGAACTGCACAAAAAGAACAGCTGGTTTATTTAGCACGAGGTGCCATGTCAATGTCCGAACTGATGGAAAACCCTGCCTATTCCACAATCGTAGGCATTTGATATTTTGGAATGGGAAAACCTATCAAAGATTGCTCGTTGATGTATGGAAAACAACACGCATTTGACATTTTGGAATGGGACAACCTTGTCAAATTTTGCTCATTGATATCAGCAAGAAGACATGCGTTTGATATTTTCAAATGGGACGCCCTTTGCTGTCAGCAGCATCGATCAATTTTTTTTATTCTTTAGTTGTAAAGTAAATATTGGCTCTCACATGTGAATCGCTGAGATGCATAACCATTGATTGTTTTGAATGTTCTGTATGAATTGTCAGGCATGTGTGTTTGATTGCAATGTACAGGAACGCTAAAAAGCTGCTCAAACTTTTTGTACTCCCTCTGTCCTTTTTACTTCGCATATTAGATTTCTTTCAAGTCAGTTGATTTTACATTGTGAATGTTGATACTTTTTTCTATAAGATTGGTCAAAGTAGAGATACTTTTACTTCGGACAAAACTTATATGCAGACTAAAAAGGACCAGAGGGAGTAGATGTGAAACTACTGCAAACGAGGCGATCACCCTGGGAATAATGCTAGTACGTACTGTTTTGCATGTTCATCCAATGCCAGTGATACTAGAATTCGAACTAATCGAACTAAATTCATTCATACACGGCCGGATTTCACATAAATATGCCAGATTTCATTACATTTCATACATTCTTCAACTAAAAAGGGGTGCGCTGGAGGTATAATTAATTAACCGAAGCTACCCACCCGTGTCCGACTAAGCCAAACAAAAGCTTCTTCTCCAGCGGACTGAGCTTCAGTGACTTAACTGCAGGTGCAGTTGCGTCACTGACATGTGGGCCAGATGCCTCTTGGGCCCACATGTCAGTGACCCAACTGCACCTACAGTTAAGTAACTGAAGCATCATCCTTCTCCAACACAGCTCTCCGACTCCACGTCGCCGCCAAGAAGATAATCGGCCGTCAATGGTCAACCCGCCTAGCTTGGCTTCAACCGGAGCGTAGCAGCGGTGGCCTTACTTGGACACGAGCGGCGGCGACCTACCGTGTTCTACTCTTCCTCATTTTCTGTGTGGCGCGGCCTCGTTGGTAGCGGGGCGGGGCCTTGACGGAGCCGACGATGTCCTCTGTCTCGTTGCCGGCTGGGCGGCGCCTCGGCGGAGCGGGGTAAATTTCCCCCTCGTTGCGGGCAGGGCGGACCTCGGCGGAGCCGGCGATGTCCTCTGCGTCGTTGTTAGCGGGGCGGCGGGTTCGGCGGAGCAGGGCCTCGCTGAAGCCGGTGAAGTCGTCCACCTCGATGCCGGCAGGGCGGGGCCTCGGTGGAGTCAGCGATGTCCTCTGCCTTGTTGTTGGCGGGTGATATGTCTCCAATGTATCTATAATTTATGAAGTATTCATGTTGTTATTCTATCATTCTTGTATGTTTTACAATCATTTTATAGCAACTTTATATCATTTTTTGGGACTAACCTATTGACCCAGTGCCTAGTGCCAGTTGCTGTTTTTGCTTGTTTTTTACATCGTAGGAAATCAATATCAAACGGAGTCCAAACACCGTGAAACTTTTTGTGGATTTTTTTATGGACCAGAAGACACCCAATGGACCAGAGCAGTACCTGGGGCATGCCCCGAGGGGGCACAACCCACCAGGGCGCGCCTGGGGACCCAAGCGCGCCCAGGTGGGTTGTGCCCACCTCGGTGGCCTCCCGCACCCCCTCTTTGCACTATAAATTTCCAAATATTTCGAAACCCTTCGGGGTTAACCTAGATCAGAAGTTTCGCTGCCGCAAGGCTCTGTAGCCACTAAAAACCAATCTAGACCCGTTCCGGCACCCTGCCGGAGGGGGAATCATCTCCGGTGGCCATCTTCATCATGCCGGCGGCCACCACGATGAGGAGGGAGTAGTCCACCCTCGGGGCTGAGGGTTTGTACCAGTAGCTATGTGTTTAATCTCTCTCTCTCTCTCTCTCTCTCGTGATCTATATCATGGGCTTTGTTAGCATAGATGGATCATATGATGTTTCTCCCCTCTATACTCTGGTTGTGATGAATTGAATCTTTACCCTTTGAAGTTTTGTCTTGTCGGATTGAATATTCAGATATGAGAACACATGATGTATGTCTTGCGGTATGAATACTTGAGGTGACAATGGGGTGTCATATTTATTCACTTGACGTATGTTATGGCACTCAACTTGCGGATTCCCAAGGTGATATTGGGGTAATCTATGCATAGGGGTTGATGCACGTTTTTATTATCTTTTCTTCGATAGAAACTTTAGGGTCTCTTTGTAGTTCTTTGTGTGGATTGAGTATTATGAATATGAATTTTCTTTGGTGTTATTTTAGTACAAACTCTTGATTAGATCGATCGGAAAGAATAGCTTGCGTTATTTTAGTACGAACTCTATGATAGATTGATCGGAAAGAATAACTTTGAGGTGGTTTCGTACCCTACAAACAATTTCTATCTTTTGTTCTCCGCTAATAGGAACTCGGGAGTGATTCTTTATTGCACTTTGAGGGATAATCATATGATCCAAGTATGTTAGTACTATTGAGAGATTGCACTAGTGAAAGTACGGACCCTAGGCCTTGTTTTCAAGCATTGCAATACCGTTTTCGTGCCCATTTACTATTTTCTACCCAGCTGTTTTTATTTATCCAGATTATAAAAATATATTTCTACCATCCATATTACACTTTTATCACCATCTCTTCATCAAACTAGTGCACCTATACAATTTGCCATTGTATTGGGTGTGTTGGAGACACAAGAGATTTCATGCATTTGGTTACAGGGTTGTTTGAGAGAGACTATCTTCATCCTACGCCTCCCATAGATTGATAAACCTTATGTCATCCACTTGAGGGAAAATTGCTATTGTACTACAAAACTCTGCGCTTGGAGGCCCAACATGTGTCTACAAGAATAAAGTTGCGTAGTAGACATTAGCGGGGCGGGGCCTCAGCAGAGCAGGGCCTCGCCGAAGCCGGCGAAGTCCTCCGCCTCAATGCTGGCGGGGCGGTGCCTTGGCGGAGCCGGCATTGTCCTCCGCCTCGTCATCGGTCTCACCAAACAGCGCCTCGCGCACTTCATCATCCTCTTTGTTTGTGGTCGCAACCTCCGCTACCTGCATGCGGTACTGCTAGCGCGCGAGGCGGCTCTCCTGGGCGGAGCGGTACGACACGAGCAGCGCCTCCTGCTTCGCCCGCTCCACGGCGATCTGCTCCTCCGCCTGCAGGTGCTCCTGGAGAAGATGGTGGTTGTAAGCGGCGTCGGCCTACGCCTCCCGGAACTGCTCCTGACACTTCTGCCTCACCAAGTCCATGTATTTGGCACGGGCCTCGCCAATGGTCATGGTGCAATGCACCGGCGAGGATGGCGCAGAGGAGGGGGTTGGCGCCGGATCGTCGAACTACGTTCTCCATTGGGACGTCATCATTCTCCGGCTGCCTGCCGGCCAGCCAGTCGGCAGCAATGGCTGCCATCTCCTTTTGGTCCGTTGTCGGCCCGTCCCGAAGAGCGCTGGAGTGCGACGAAACCATGGTGGGAGTGGTATGGACAGGAGAAAGGGAACGATGGTGGATGACTGCGGCTATGGTAGGCACAGCAGTTTATATAGCAATGGTGGGCGGCATAGGGACGGACGGGTGGCGCCAGAGTAGCCGCCTCGGCAACCGCGTATCATTAATGTGGGCGGCAGACGGACGGACGACACTTGTGTTGTTTGAACACAGAGCAATCGCCTGCACCGAGAAGCGGCGTGGGCGGTGCTGACCGTTTCGGGCGGAAAGCGCGCGCGGGCGAGGGAGGCGGTCTGGGTGGGCCAGGGCGTTCAGACTCGTGCTTGGCAGCGGTCTGGTCCAGTAGCCGGCCATGCTGGCTCGCCAGCAAGCTCGCCGAGCTGAGCGATGACAATCAGACGATGGACGTGGCTTCCGACCAGGAGTCGACGCCACCACCCAAGCCGGTTCATGCCGTGTTCACAATAGAGCAGGTGTGGCCACACTTCGACGCCCTAATGGCGGAAGAGCTACCTGTGCAGGAGGACTTGTGCTGCAACCTCTGTTTTCTCAATGAGCACTGGCTCACAGAAAGACGAATCGACGGCGAACAAGCGAACGACAATGCCGTCACGGACATGTGGCCATATGATCCTAGCTTCCTAAATGAGCAGAGGGCACTGTATCAGACCATCCGTAGGACCCACGAGGCCCTCTCCATCATCCTTCGAGTTGTTGCGCTCGCCGTGGCGCCGCCGTCTCGCGTTTTCAACATGGTCAACGAACATGAGGAATCAGGAGATGACTTTAATTTGAGCGGATGACAGTGGGGACCCACCAGGGCCATAGCCGCACGTACGCAAGTGCCTCCTTACTATATGCAACTATTTTTTTGCTTCCTCCGGGTTTCCTGACATCACGGTCCCACACCATTGTCAACCTATATAATCAATAAACGAGAGAATTGCACAAGGAGCGGCCGACAGCTGGGACCCAGCAGCGAACAGTATTTGTGTTTTTGAGGTGTGTGTAGAGTTTTCCTTGAGCGATGTATCAACTTGGCCGGCTGTGGCCCATTTAGCCCAGGCCTTGAGGTATAGCTGGGCTAGCCCAGCCCAGATATTAATTTTTAAGCTGAAAATGGCTAGCCGAGCTATACTTCTTTTTGAGGAATACCCAGCCCAGGTCAACTTGTTATTCCCCGCCCTGCTGGGCTGCAAATCTTTCCTAGGAGGAACGCATTAGGCTTAACAAGAAAATGGGCATTAAGAAATAATAAATGGGATGTAATTATAAAAACTGGGATGTAACTCAAAAAATGCACCAAACACGTAATTAGTTAAAAAAATATTATTTTGGATTTCGAAGATTTTAATTTCATTACTTGTTGTGCGCGCAATATTTCGTTGTATTTTTACATAATATAAATTTATTTTGAAATTATAATTAAGCTGACTAGATATTTTGGGATAAAAATATTTTGGATCCCATCAAAATGTGGGAATTTTTTTATTGAATTCCATTCTGAGTGGTTGGTTGGAATTATTAATCGTTGTCCTAGCTAGAAAATGGGATGTACTTTTAACAAACTGTAAGTGGGCTGTAGTAAATTCCATTAGAATTAAAAAATGGGTTGTACATTCTTACTAATCGCAAATGAGCTATATGTTCTCTGCCACACACTTGTAGGCCTACTAAGTTGACGCGTACGCAAGGCTTTGTCAACTTATAGTCAACACACGGTTCTAGCAGCAGTGGCCGTTGGATGTCCATCCAACGGATGTCCTGCTTCTTCTTCAATCTCGGATATTCTTGCTTCAACCGCCCAAAAAATTATTCCTCCCCCTGACACCTTGGGCGCACCGTTTCGGAGGATGACCCGTGGGCCTACTAAGTTGACACGTACCAAGGGCTTTGTCAAAGTCAATATAAATGATTATAGATGCAGCGACCGTACGATGTCCATCCAACAGCTGTCGTGCTTCTTCAACCTCTGTATTCTTGCTGCAGCCGCCCAAACTAGTATCGGCCGTGCCGCCTGCTCCTGCCTCCTGTGTCCGGCTGTGCTGCCACCGCTGGCCATGCCATCCCTCTATAGTCACGCACACCTCCTGTTATTCTCCGGCGATGGCAGCCTCACACGGCAGTCGAAGCAGTCAACCCACGTACTCCCCTCCGCATGGGCATCAACTCCCGCGTGTTCCTCGGCTCCGCGTCGTTCCCTTCCTAGGCCTCACCATCGTCCATTGCCTTGGTGCTCTCGGCGCGGCGTGGTCAACATGGTCAACGAAGGACAACCATCGGAAGAGGACTTTAGGTGGTGAGGCTGACAGCTGGACCCACTAGCTACATCTTCGAACACAAGGAAGTGCCTCCTTATTACTCGCAAAATAAAAACGATTCCTCCCCTGGCAGTTGGGACCGACCAGCTATATCTTCGCACACAAGGAAGTGCGTCCTTATCGTCCCTGACCGCTGGGACCCACCCGGTCAAAGCGTACGTAGCATTGTTTGTCTGGTCGTGAACGTGTATGTACATACTGGTCGATCAGTCTCTCTTCAAGTATGAACCGTGGCCGAGTAAGTAGCGACACGTGTCGTTGTAGAGCACCTGACATAGCAGTTCACGCAGTCCCGTCTAAGTCCTGTACACGTACGTACAGCCACAGGGCAAAAAATATGGCCACGTACGTACATACAAGCAGGGTCTCGAGCGCGTACTCGTGCATATATACGGACGGCCAGGGCTTGTGTACATGGAGAGGCAACGAATGGCAGCAACGTCGTCCTGTTCATCGGGCAGTGAACCGGCTGGGTCGGAACAGAGAAACAGCATCCAGTTCATCGGGAGGCAACTGACTGGGTCGGAATGCGTCCTGTTAAACGGCAGCCAATCAGCTTGGACAAAACAGCCAAAACGGGGTCTGGCGTACTACAGAACGGAGGAAACGGCCTTCTATTCAACCGGCCATGGTCGAAATGGGATCCTGTTCATCGAGAGGGGTCTGCCGTACCGCAAAACGGAGGAAACGGACTTGTGTTCGAGTGCGTACGGTCGAAACGGGGTCCTGTTGATCTGGATGGGTGTGGCGTACCGCAAAACGGAGGAAATGGACTTGTGTGGGAGCGCCTATGGTCGACACGGGGTCCTGTTCATCCACCGTATACTGCCTCGCTCCAGCCTCCACGGGCTACTGTTCATCCACCGTCGACCTCCTCCAGCCTCCACGGCATACTGTTCATCCACGGCTACTGTTCATCCAGCCTCCACCGCCTGCTGTTCATGGAGCCTCCACGGGGTCTTGTTCATGCACCCCCAACCGGCCGGGCTGCGGCAGCCCCCTCTAGGTCCTATTCATCCATGGGCAACGGCGTACTAGCACGGGGTCCTGTTCATCCAACCCCCACCGGGAACTGTTCTACCACAGCCAACCAACCGACTCGACTCACCACATCTCGACTCGTTCTACGTACCGTGAACACGGTAGCAACGGTCACTGTTCATCGAGAGGCAACCCAACACTGGCTGCCTACGTCTCGCACGGGGGCTCGATCGGCTTCAGTAAGCAGCAGCAGTGATCGATCGGTCGGGTTCAGTTAGCAGCAGCAGCGAAGGAATTGCTCGGGTTCAGTCAGCAGCGAATGAATCGCTCGGGTTCAGTTAACAGCCAAGGGATCGATCGCTGGGGTTCAGTAACATGCGACTGCTCTGGGTTCAGTTAGCCAACGCCTCGCACACACGCGCGTACACGAGAGAAACGCGCAAACCACAGTGCATCGCTCGGCCCCGACCACCCACCGTAACCGGGAACTCCCCGATATTTTCCTCGCCCTCGCTTCTACCATGATTTTTTCATCATGGACGGCTCAAAGAATGTCATGCAACTACGTCTCAGGCCCGCCCAAGATGAAAAGCCCATTTTCTATCATGATTTTTTGTCATATAAGTAGGAGCCAACCACATCTATGATGATACCGGTTTTTGTCACAATTATTGTCATAGAAGTGTCATAAGCATGACAGGAAAAAAATCGTTCGGCCCAAAATGTCACGAATGTGTCTTTTTTTGTAGTGCCTACCACCGTTGTCATATACCACCACCGCTGCCATATCCTACCACCATATATCAACCACCAATCCGAGTTCTTTTCATATTAGGTTTGCTTCCGAGATCCATCTATTTTCAGATTCGTATTTCCTTGCCCTAGTGGGTTTCAGAAAAAAAGAGCACAGTACTATCTGGAGACCCCCGGGCAGTTTTTAGGCCATAATTTCAGCAGGTGAAAATATTTTTCCCTATCCTGTTTTTAGGCTTTTCTGAGTCTTTTGAGTCACGTGCCATCATCCTGATTTTTTATCGCACTTTTTGGTTGTCGCTGCCCTGATTTCCGAAAAGAGATATTCAAAAAAATTCGTGTCTATCCTGTTATTTCGATGTGGGAAGAGTTTTGAGACACTCGCCATTATAGTGATTTCCGGCAAAAAAAGAGGGCAAAAAAAGGAGCGCAAAAAAAAAGATCGACAAAAAAATTCTAGAGTGTGCTTTTCCCTTGTTTACGTGTCGCGCCATGATTTTCATAGTGTTCTAGGCTCACGTCCCTAGCATGGTCTAGCCTAGGACCAACACAGTCCCATCATTGAGCGTTTATTCAACTTTGCATCTCTGAATTGATTATTGCTGACATTTTTGCTACAATATCATAAGCCTTCCCAGCTCCACATACATCTACATCGTGCGTTTGACACCACCTGGCAATCGCTCTGTCCAAGCTTTGAGAGTTTTGACTACAACGGTTGCCGATCACCACCTGCTGCTGGGTAAGAACTGGTAATAATTTGAGATTTGCTTGATGGATTTGTGACACCCCACCACCACCACTTTCTAGTAGTCAGTAGGATCATATTATTGTGTGTTTCTATTGCTGCTAACCATGGCAGGACCACAAGCCGATGAGATTTACTGGGAGAACATGACGAAGAAGGAGCTCCATGATAAATTTCAGCAAATGTTGGGTCAACAGGTGGAAGACGTGATGGCCAGCTTTGGAAAAGCACTCGAGAGGATTGACGACATCGAGAAAACAATTGACACCAAGTTGGACACCAAGTTCGATGAAGTGCTGGCGCGTCTACCGAAACCACCAGCCGCCTCTGCTGCACCGTTGCAACAACGTCAACAACTACCTCCACATCGCGATCCAGCAGGACGAGCGCAACGTGTTCCTCTTGAGCCATGACAAACTTCTGGTGTCACTGCTACTACTGCTGATGCTTTTGTAGCTCCTGCTACTACTACAGAGAAGGAGGATCATTACGAGGATGAGGTTGATCAAAATCATATCTAAGTGCAACCACCAGCACCACCACCACCAGGTCGTCCTCATGCATATAATCACAACGGTAGGGATGCACCACCCCCTCTGGTACGAGATCAAGACCACATCCCTAAACTAAAGTTGAATATCTCGCCATTCGAGGGTAGATACATTCCTGATATTTATCTTACTTGGGAGTTAGAAACTGAACAACACTTTACATGATTACAATATCCCGAGGATAGACGTGTTGTTGCTGTTGTTTGTGCTTTCACTAGTTTTGCATGTGTTTGGTGGTCTGAACATTGTAGATTATATCCTATTCCAGCTACTTGGGCTGCTTTGAAAAACTGCTATGCGTACTCGTTGGGTTACACCATATTATCAATGTGTATTACTTCAAAAATTGCAGCGCTTAATACAAGGAAAACATTATGTAGAAGAATATTATCACGAATTACAAACTGGCATGATTAGATGTGGTATTGTTGAGGATAATGAAGCTATGTATGCACGTTTTATGGGTGGGTTAAATAGAGAGATTCAGACCATTCTAGAGTATAAGGAGTATAATAATATCACTCGTTTATTCCATCTTGCTTGCAAAGCTGAACTTGAAGTGCAGGCTCGACAGGCATTGGCGCGAACTAATTTTTCTAAAGGTCGATCTTCATCATGGACACCACGTACATCATCTACTTCCACACGTCCTACTGCAGCACCGCTGACTTCAGCCATCAATTCCAACCGAGATACAAGAAAACAGGCACCACTACCACCATCTGCCAGGAGCACACCTTCTGGTTCTGCACAGAGCTCTTCTTCATCCATGGCATCAACAGGGAAAACACATGAGGTTATATGCCGTCGTTGAAAGGGTGGAGGTCACTATGCGAGCAAAATGTCCATCTCCACGTGTAATGATTGTTACTGAGGACGGTGGGTATGAGTCCGCTAGTGACTATGATGAGGAGACTTTGGCTCTTATTGCAAGTGAAGAGCATGGTGAAGATGATTCTGAACATGAGACACAATACATGGCTACTGAATATGCTAACAGGTATGCGAGTTTAGTTGCTCAACGTGTTTTGAGTGTGCAGGTAACATAAGCTGAGCAAAATCAGAGGCATAATTTGATCCATGCAAAGGGAGTTGTGAAGGAATGTTTTGTCCGCGTCATCATTCATGGAGGGATTTGCAACAACTTGGCTAGCATGGAGATGGTATAGAAGTTATCTCTCACCACAAGACCCCATCCGTATCTTTACTACATCCAATGGTTCAACAACAGCGGCAAGGTTAAGGTAACATGTACTGTTTGTGTGCATTTTAGTATCACTACATATGCTGATTATGTTGATTGTGATGTCATACCCATGCAAGCATGTTCCTTATTACTTGGTTGACCATGGCAATTCGATAAAAATTCTATACACCATGGTAGAAACAATCAGTATACTCTTGTTCATAAGGATAAACATATTACTTTTCTTCCTATGTCTCGTGATTCCATTTTGAAAGATGATATTAATAGAGCTAGTAAAGCAAAACAGGAGCAAAATAAAGAGTGAAAATCATATTGTGGCAAAAGAATTTGAGCAACAAATGAAGCCTAATAATAAACCATCATCTAGTGTTGCTTCTGAAATTAAATTGATAAGTGGATGTTTACTTGCCACCAAAGATGATATTGATGATCTAGATATCAGCAAATCTGTTTGCTATGCTTTTGTGTGCAAAGAGCCATTATTTTCATTCAAGGACGTGCCATCCTCTTTGCCCCCTGTTGTCACTAACATTTTGCAGGAGTTCGCTGACGTCTTTCCACAAGACGTGCCACCGGGATTACCGCCTATTCAAGGGATTGAGCATCAAATTGACTTAATTCCTGATGCTTCACTGCCAAACCGTGCGCCATACCGTACGAATCCAGAGGTGTCGGAATCGAGGCTCCGTAGACCCAACAAGGTTCGAGCTTTGGGGCGTGTGCGAAGATCTAGCCTAGCTGCAGCTTCAAGCTCGTCACCTCATGGCTTTGCCTCATCGAGTTCGTGCTGAGCGGGGGAAGGAGATGAACACAGAAATTTACCCAGGTTCGGGCCACCTTGCAGTGTAAAACCCTACTCCTGCTTTGTGGTGGATTGGCCTCGCAAGGAGGTTGAGGATGAACTAGTATGATGGGTGAGCTGCCTCGCAAGGGCTCAGAGGGTCAGAATGAATCAATCCCTCTCTACAGTGGAGACTAACCTATATATATAGGCCTGGTTCTCTTCCCTCATAGCTTAGGCGGGACGGAATATCATAGTGACCAATTTTGAAGGGGGACAGTAGTATGTCTTATCCTGACGAAAGGTGGTCTTCGCGTGCAAAGCTTCTGGTTCTGACGCAGTTGTGGGCTCGGTGATGACCTCCGTCCTGCCGAGCCCATGGTCTTGGTCTTGTTGCACTGGAATGGAAACCTTTGGGGATTCCTCGGGAACCCGTGCTGGCCCCTGCCTCCGCACAAAAGATGAAACTGCCCGGGACTGTGCCCGCTGGCGCTCGCTTGGCCTTGGTCGTCATGGCTCACGTCATCGCGAGCCTCATGAGGTGGGTACCTGCATAGAGATATCCGCTGCTCACGAGGCAGGCTCGGGGAGCTGCTCCTCAGGAGGTCTTGGTGTCGTTTGCCTCGCGAGGCCGGGGGCCCTCACGAGGGTTTTGCTCTTGGGGTCTTGTAGCTGGGTCGTACCGGGCCATCGATGAAGCCACACACTGGGCCGCAGGCAGGCAGGTCCGGCTACCCCTGATCCCAGAACGCCGATAGTAGCCCCCGGGCCCAAGGCGCGCTCGGCCTGGCTTCGAAGCGAAGGCGAGGAGTGAAGGGCGAAGCGACCAGGGCCCCAATCGCCTGCGGGCCAGGCTTGACGCGTGGCGCACGACGGGATACGGACACCTCCACTTCCCCACGTCGCCTCGGCAACCGCCCAAACTGACAAAAGCCTGGACGTGCATGCTGCGAAGCCATCGTTGCCCCGAATGTGAAGGGACATCGGTTGGCTTTCTCCGATCGCCTATAAGAGGCTGCGGGGAGCGCAGCCCCCAGCACATCTCCTCCTTCTCGCTTCTCCATTTCAAACTTTTGTTGGACCAGTCATGGCACCAGTGAGGAGGTTCTCCGCCACCGAGAAAGGGAAGGTGTCGTGAGACGAGCCGGAGCTGCCGTCACCCAAAAGGGGGCACATCCGTCCCCACAAGTCCACTGCAACGCCGGCGGCGGCTTCCTAGGAGTGTGGGCGTGCTCCCTTGGGGGTCTGCATCGGCTCCGGCGGCCGTGGGAAGGAATCCTCACGCGGAGGCGGCTGCGAAAGCCGCGGCGGCCGAGGCCGAGGGGGAAGGCACACGGTGGCCGACCGGCAACCTCGCCCGCGGTACCACTCAGATGATATGGCTCGAGAGTTCATGGTGTGGATGGAGAGGCCGGCGGGCACTTGGATCTAGCTCCCACGCTCCTTCACGGAGGAGCTACAGGTAGGAGGGCCCGTCGGGCTGTGGCTGCAGCCTGACGGCTGCTGCAACCAGTCTTCGTGGGCGGGGGTTGAGGTCACCCCCTCAGGCTACATCTACCTGACCCATGGGTTGCAGACATTCGCCTGCGCCCGTGGCCTGAAGGGGAGGCACACCCTCCACTTCAAGTGCAATGGGGCGAAGACGCTCTTCGTCAGGATCTTTAGGGAAGACGGCGGTTTCCAAGCATGCTGCCTAGTGGGCGACAACAGCAGCAGCGACCACCTCTCCGATGACAATAGGCAGCAGGGAGGCGACGTCCTAAGTGGCGAACTTGCCCTTGGTGATAGCCGTGACGCCTCCAGCAGTGGTGGCACCTCCCCTGGGGGGGGGGCTCGAGCGACGGCGACTACAACGAGCCGCACGCCACCGCGCCCCGATCAAGGAGGAGGACTCCAACTAGGCACCACGGCGCCGGAGTCAGCCCCTCCTGAGCTGCGGCCCTCAGGAGGCCGTTTTCTTTTGTTTTTATTTCCTCCACCAGAAATCATGAAGGGCCACATGGGGGCGCGTAAGACACTGCGGCGCTCCCGCCTTTTATCGTAATGTCTTATCCGTTCCTCTAAGTTGTGTTGGTGTCTCTCGTTTAAACTTGAGCCTTTTTTTCTTCACAATAGCTCAGTGCCCTACATCGCCGGGGCCCAGTCCCCAGGCAAGCTTCTGCCATTGGTGGTATGCCAGGTCGTGATGCCGTGTGCAAGGCCAGGAGGTGAGCAGCCTGAGGTCTGGTAAGAGCTCCCGAGGCGTGATGCTCAGGAGGTCCCCCTTGACGCGCATGCAGCTTTCGGACGGGAAAGGGTTTTCACTTAAACGAGATCGCGGAAATAGAAGTGTGGTGTTAATAGTAAGGCTCGCGCCTGGCGCGAAGGACATGACTTAGCTCTGGGTGCTCATGAGTCGTGAGGTGCTCCTGCGTCGCGAGCGTGAGCTTTCCTGGAGCCTGGTCCTCCGCTTCTATTCCGAAACAAATAAAAGCAAGTCCCGCTAGGGGTGCGTGAAAAGACTGGCGTACTTTAGCATTCCGAGTGGTGCCTGCGTGGCCGAGCCGCGCCCCACTTCTCGTGCTCCCGCGCGGGGTTTGCCCCTCCCTTTCTTGCTTGCCATGGTGCTCTACGTCCTCAGGACCTGGCCCTCGGGTGAGCTCAGCCGCTGCTGGTATGTCAGGTCGTGATGCTCGGGACAAGGCCAGGGGGTGAGGGCCCGTGAGCCAGTAGGAGCTCCTGAGGTGCGATGCTCAATAGTCCCCCTTTTAACGTGCAAGCGGCTTGGGCGAAAAAGGAACGGTTCGCCACGCGGAGGCTCCCTGGAAAAGGACTTTAACCAGCCACACGTGGCATACAAAGCAATTTTACTTATCCTCTAGGCGGCGAGGCGTCATCAAGGCCGCTCGGGCGCCTGTCCCCTGAGGTTCCTGTGTATTAGCCAATTACAAGATACGGGAGGCGACACGTGCTTGCTGGTCTACTCATGACCGTTCCGAGAGAAGACAAAGGCACTAAGGACCTGGTGGGGTGACGTGCACGGGGCCGGGCCGTGAGCTAGAGCTCAGTCTCTTAGATTTATCAGCGCTGCAGGGACGGACCCGAGCACAGGCGCCATGCCGGTAGCCCCCTCTTGTGGGATGTTCAAGTGGAGAGCTGGCAACGCGCGGAGCCCACAGAGGTGGCTCCAGGGGTAATATATCATCAAACGCAGGGTTAACAACCACGGTAGCTCATGAAAGCATAACAAGTTCAAGGTACATGAATGAAATGTCATAACTGCGGGGGGGACCCCCAGCAGCCTGAGGACGATGCAGCTCAGGGGGTGCCCTTAACTGAACAAACCAAAAAATCACCTAGCACTGGTGTTGTAGAAGCGTTGAGGTAGCTGAAGAAGCATGCCATGGAGATTGCTTCTCATGAACTGGCACTGCTGCAGGATGCTGCTAACGCGACAATACAATTAGATACCCTTTGACGAAACTGTGTGCGATGCATTAATCACAAACGATGATGTAAAACCATAAAAAAGATGCAAAACATTTGCGATGAATGATACATCAAACACGGTTCCAATTTTAGTTGCGTGTGCGATGCGGGGCATATGGTTGATCCATACGAACTATTTGCGATGAGGTAGAACAACAGAAACAGGCAGCCACATCAAGGTGTGTGCGATATACGACATATAGTTTGCTCCGATGAACCATTTGTGATGATCGAGGTGAACACAAACGATTCGGCGTAACAAGATGTGTGTGATACCCGGCAAACAGGTCGGTAATCAGAATTGTGCGCGTTCATTATAGACAACCCATACGGTATTTTTTTGTGAATTGTGTGTTCGTCAGGGCACACAGTTCAACAAACCATCCTGTGGGCGATAATGTAGAAGATCTCTATCGGATACCTATTACTAACTGTCTGCGATGAGATTGACAGGATAAACAGTGATAACAAATTAATATGAGTAAACAGAAACGGAGATATATACAGTCTGCTTAATTTAGTCCTTCTTATTCGTGTCGTTGTTATTGGACGGCCCCATGACATTGTCTTGGCGAGGACGCTTCTTGCCGCTGACCGTTGGCTTTTCATTGTCGCCGCCATCGTCATCGTCATTGCTGTCATTGTCGTCCTCCTCCTTGTTCGACCATTCCTCCTCATCATCATTGTCATCCTCTTCTTTGTCCTCCGACGGCTCCTCGTCTGTCTGGTTGTCGTCTGACGACTTCGGAGGTGGCGTCCCTTCCATGATCCCGATATAATCGAGGTTTGGGCTCGATGTCAGATTCATGGAAGACGAGTGAGATGATTCCGATGTTGACCTATCAATGGGCGCCAAATTGTTGGCCAAACAGTCGTCCTCACTGTCGCTTGACATGGCTGCGGTCGTATAAAAACTGCGAGAAAGCGAGATTGCAGAGTGTGTGCAAGTGTGTAGCGCGGCCTGCCGGGGACGATGAAGATGGTGGACACTTAAGCGGGGTATGCAGAGAAGAGGAAATGCCAATTGAAGCGGGGTTGACGTATTATCTAACCACTGATATAATCAACCGCAATTATTTGTACCCAGTCTCTCCAAATTCCCGGGGTTGCGCAGGACTCTGATACGTCTCCAACGTATCTATAATTTTTGATTGTTCCATGCTATTATATTATTTGTTTTGGATGTTTAATGGGCTTTATTATACACTTTTATATTATTTTTGGGACAAACCTACTAACCCAAGGCCCAGTGCAAATTGCTGTTTTTTTGCCTATTTCAGTGTTTCGCCGAAAAGGAATATCAAACGGAATCCAAACGGAATGAAACCTTCGGGAGAGTGATTTTTGGAACAAACGTGATCCAGAGGACTTGGAGTGGACGTCAAGAAAGAAGCGAGGAGGCCACGAGGCAGGGAGGCGCGCCTGCCCCCTGGGCGCGCCCCCACCCTCGTGGGCCCCTCGCAGCTCCACCGACCTACTTCTTCCTCCTATATATACCCATATACCCCGAAAACATCTAGGAGCACCACGAAACCCTATTTCCACCGCCGCAACCTTTTGTACCCGTGAGATCCCATCTTGGGGCCTTTTCCGGCACTCCGCCGGAGGGGGAATCGATCACGCAGGGCTTCTACATCAACACCATAGCCTCTCTGATGATGTGTGAGTAGTTTACCTCAGACCTTCGGGTCCATAGTTATTAGCTAGATGGCTTCTTCTCTCTCTTTGGATCTCAATAGAAAGTTCTCCTCGATCTTCTTGGAGATCTATTCGATGTAACTCTTTCTGCGGTGTGTTTGTCGAGATCCGATGAATTGTGGGTTTATGATCAAGATTATCTATGAACAATATTTGAATCTCCTCTAAATTCTTTTATGTATGATTTGTTATCTTTGCAAGTCTCTTCGAATTATCAGTTTGGTTTGGCCTACTAGATTGATCTTTCTTGCAATGGGGGAAGTGCTTAGCTTTGGGTTCAATCTTGCGGTGTCCTTTCCCAGTGACAGCAGGGGCAGCAAGGCACGTATTGTATTGTTGCCATCGAGGATAAAAAATATGGGGTTTATATCATATTGCTTGAGTTTATCCCTCTACATCATGTCATCTTGCCTAATGCGTTACTCTGTTCTTATGAACTTAATACTCTAGATGCATGCTGGATAGAGGTCGATGTGTGGAGTCATAGTAGTAGATGCAGAATCGTTTCGGTCTACTTGTCGCGGACGTGATGCCTATATACATGATCATGCCTAGATATTCTCATAACTATGCACTTTTCTATCAATTGCTCGACAGTAATTTGTTCACCCACCGTAATACTTATGCTATCTTGAGAGAAGCCACTAGTGAAACCTATGGCCCCCAGGTCTATTTTCCATCATATTAATCTCCCGTCAACTAGCTATTTTTGTCATCGTTTATTTTGCAATCTTTACTTTTAATCCTTATCAATAAAAATACCAAAAATATTATCTTATCATCTCTATCAGATCTCACTTTTGCAAGTGGCCGTGAAGGGATTGACAACCCCTATATCGCGTTGGTTGCAAGGTTCTTATTTGTTTGTGTAGGTACGAGGGACTTGCGTGTGGCCTCCTACTGGATTGATACCTTGGTTCTCAAAACTGAGGGAAATACTTGCGCTACTTTGCTGCATCACCCTTTCCTCTTCAAGGGAAAACCAACGCATGCTCAAGAGGTAGCAAGAAGGATGTCTGGCGCCGTTGCCGGGGAGTCTACGCACAAGTCAAGACATACCAAGTACCCATCACAAACTCTTGTCCCTCGCATTACATTATTTGCCATTTGCCTCTCGTTTTCCTCTCCCCCACTTCACCCTTGCCGTTTTATTCGCCGTCTCTTTTTGTTCGCCTCTTTTTTCGCTTGATTCTTGTTTGCTTGTGTGTTGGATTGCTTGCTTGTCACGATGGCTCAAGATAATACTAAATTGTGTGACTTTTCCAATACCAACAATAATGATTTTCTTAGAACCCCGATTGCTCCTATTACCAATGCTGAATCTTCTTAAATCAATGCTGCCTTGTTGAATTTTGTCATGAAAGATCAATTCGCCGACCTTCCTAGTGAAGATGCCGCTACCCATCTAAACAGCTTTGTTGATTTGTGTGATATGAAAAACAAGAAAGATGTGGGAGTTTCCGAGGAGCCTGCCGACCCGTCCGAGAGGGCCTCGCGAGAAGCAAGCGCCGGCCATAGCAGGCCATGTGTGCAGCGCGCGCACTATGCCCAGCCCCCGCTCATGAGGGGCTCACGAGGGGGAGGCAGCGGGAGCGAACTCCAAATCAAGGTAAGGAACCAGATTGCAAGAAATCACACGAACGAGAAAAGGCACGCCCCGCGCACACCAATAAAAATTCGACTTCAAACTTAAATCCAAAGCCAGAAAGCAGGGCTACAGAAAAGAGGTTAAAAGCAAATGGCCACATTCGGCGCCTAGTCTAGTCTTCTTGTCTTCTCACCAGTGCGGAGCTAAGTGCTGCCACTAGGACGTGGGAGGGAGCCCCCGAGGCCCGAGGGCGGCACTCCTGAGACTCCGGGGCGTGTAATTACGTGAGAGTGTCACGAGCGGAGACCTTCACAGGCGCGAGCCTTACTTCATATCGCCAGACGAGGGCCCCGCCTTGCGCCACCCTCGACCACCCTTGGGGGCGTCCAGAAACCAGGACGATGCCAAGGGGCAAAGGGGACGCCAGCGGCGCCCTCGGTGACCACGGGTCCTTTGCCAGGGGAAGGCTCACCAGCGCCTCCCCGACAGAGGGCCTACCTCCGGGGGGCGCCCTGCTCCGTGCGGCGCAGGGAGGGGCCTTGCTCCCGGCCCCTCCCCTGCAGCCCCCAGTGCACTCCTCCTGGCGGAAGGGAGGCCGCCGAGTTGGGGCCGCCATCCGCTACTGTGACATGATCCTCCTTCGACCCATGGTTAGCGTAAGCTTGCTCCTGAGAGATTAGCGGTACCCTATAGCTGTTGTCGCCTGCATTGTCGGCGAGGCTCCCGGGAGGCTCCGGGAAGGCCTCAGCTTCTAGCGCCTCCTCCTCCCAGCCTGGCCCGAGGAACGAGCCAGGGTCGTCTTCCAGCGTGTACTCCTGGTCCACCATCCGGGGCACGTAGGCCTCCGAGGCCGTCGCCTCGAAGACCTCGCCGAAGTGCCCCACGCTCCATGTTGCCCGGCCCAGCGCCCCGCCCTGAGGATGGTAGGGCGGCATCCCGCCGGGGCCGTAGGCGGCAACGCTCGTGCCCGCGCTCATCGGAGGTGGCGCGGGTGCGATTGGGCGTCCGGTGCTGCTTGGCGTGCCGGTGTCGATGAAGCCTCTTGGCGTGCCCGGGGGCACGCGGGCGCGGCGAGGCCCGCCATGCGACCCGGCCGTGGCCTGAGGCGTAAGCAGGGAGCAGAAGGGCGGTGCTCCCGAGGCCGCGGCATCCAGGAGCTCGGTGACGCGCTCCAGCAACGCATCCCGGCTGATCTCCATTAACCCGCATCGCAGCAGCTCCCGAGCCACCGTGAGCGCGGCCCTGATGTTTGCTTGTTCCTGTCGGGTGTGCGGCGTCGTGGCCGCAGCGTGGCTTGAGGCCCTTGCGGCTACCCGTGCTTGTCGTGGAGTAAGGGCGGACGTCGTGTGATCGTGCCGCCCGCGCCCTGTAGCGTTTGGCGGTGCGCGTGCTGCCTGGGGCGCAGGGCTGAGGTCTTCTTGGGCAGACGGCGCTGCCCGGGCTGGCCAAGCTGCCCAGCGGTCGGCTTTGGTCCTCGGGTCGCCGTACATCAGAACCGCAGAGTGTCAGCGGATCAACTGGCGGAAGGAAAGCTCCGGCACACCCCTACCTGGCGCGCCAAATGTCGGATTTCGGGTTCCGGCAAAACCCTTGAGGTTCGAACACTGGGGTGCGCACGAAGATCTCTCCCTACCTAACCACGCCCTTAGCCTCACCGCGATCTCAAGGCCTAGCTCAACGAACCCGCAACACAAGATACACGAGGTTTATACTGGTTTGGGCCACCGATGTGGTGTAATACCCTACTCCAGTGTGGTGTGGCGGATTGCCTCTCGGGCTGAGGATGAACAGTTACAAGGGAAGAACAGCCTCCTAAGGGGAGGTGTTCTGGTGCTTGGTGAGTGTGAGGATGGTCTGAATCCGTTGCCTCCTACGGTGGTGGCTAGTCCTATTTATAGAGGCCCTGGTCCTCTCCCCAAATATTGAGTGGGAAGGGAGCCAACAACGGCCAAATTCGAAGGGAGACAACTAGTACAAGTTATCCTGACTAAAGGTGGTCTTCGCCTGCCAAAGGCTCTGGTGATGACGCCGTCTTGGGCTCCACGGTGACCTCCATCTTCTCGTCCTACTGGTCTTGGTCTCGTTGCACTGATATGGAAACCTTTGCCTGATGCCTCGGGACTCCTCGCCTGCGCTTGCCCCCTTTATCACCAAAGAGGAAACGAGGACACTGCACGCGCTGGCGCCCGCTGGCATCCTCCTGGCTCCAGTCGTCATGGCTTGCGTCATTGGAACCTCGCGAGGTGTCCCTTGCCTTGATCTCTCCGCCCCTCGCGAGCCAGCCTGGTGAGGTCGCTCCCGGGGAGGTCTTGTGTCGTCCGCCTCGTGAGGGTCTTGAGTGTTTGCTGGTGAAGATGGGCTGTACAGGGCCGCTGGTGGAGCCACACCGTGGGCTGCAGGCAGGCAAGTCTGGGGACCCCCGTTCCCAGGACGCCGACAGAAATGGCGGGAAACGGTGGCGTGTTCATAAAACGCAATCAATTAATGGAAACTTAGCATAGAAGGAACATCAAGCTAGCACAAGAAGTAAATGATGATCAGATGAACATGGACCACACTAGGGAACCCGTCGGTGATGAATTCATCAATCGCGAACGGTTGAATACCAGCAAGCGTTTTCCCACAACACACACGGCTTATTCCACCACAAAAAGGTCGGATGGATCAACTGTATGCCACGTATCGCACATTGTCAAAAAGTAATGAGGTAGACCTTCTTTAACATGTGTTAAAAAATAAAAAAATAAAAAAAGGACCTCGAGGTTAAATTAACTCATGGGATGGATCATCCAGGTCAAAGGTAATTTAATTTGACCGGGATGAACCATCCCATCAGTTAATTTAACATCAAGACAACTTCCCATCTAGTCACCCATCTGATGGCTGCTCCAGCCTGAGCACACTTAACTTGAGAGTTCTCTTAGATGAGCTATTGGTGGAACAGCTAGTCCTTGCTGATATAGGATGCCCTATTCACATCCTTATGGTGTACCCGGATGACCGCCCGTCGCCCAATGGCCAATAGATGTTGTGTAGACAGAGCATATCACATACGTCTTATTAGAAGCAATCGTCTGTGTTATTATCGGTCTTCGCACACATTTCTGATTACAGACCTGTTTGCCGCATATCACACACATCTTGTTATATTAAACCATTTCTGTTCTCTTATCTTAACGCAAACAGTTCATCCGAGTGAACCGCATGCCGTATATCGCACATGCCTTAATCTGGCTGACCGTTTCTTTTGTGTTTCCTAATCACAAACAGTTCATCCGAGTGAACCGTATGCTGTATATCGCACACGCCTTCATTTGGCTGCCCATTTCTTTTGTGTTGCCTCATCGCAAACAGTTAATTGAACTGAACCGTATGCCCTGCATCGCACACGCAACTAAAATCTGAACCGTGTTTGGTGCATCCTCCATCGCAAACGTTTTGCACCTTTTTGACGGTTTTTTACACCATCGTTTGCGATTAATGCATCGCACACAGTTTCGTCGAAGGGTCTCTGGTTGTAGTGTCGCGTCAGCAGCAACCTGCAGTAGTGTAGTTCCGCACCTCATACTGCAAAGGCAAACGGGTTTGGTGTCTCCTACGAAGAACAACGTTGGAAGCATCCTAATCCAAACTTAGGCGAAAAGCTTCCGCCCTTATACGTTGTGACTCAGCATCCATCTGAGCTTGTTCCGTTGCCATCCTGGCATTCTCTGCGTTAAGATCCTCTTTGGGTTTGGCTATTTCATCTCGCACCTTTGCAACTTCTGCATTATGCTGTACTTGATTCGCCGTAGTAACCTCTGTTGCCAATAGGGTTGTCAAAGTGCCCAATAGTTCAGACAAAACTTGAGTCGGCGGCCTCCCTGAGCCACCAGCACCAGCTGCCATAGCCACCGAACTAGACGTCATAGCCACAGTTGTTGATGAATTGAGAATCGGCCCGGTGCCAGCCATGAACATCACAGCCCTGGATGGCAGCTCATAGGGGTCCGGAATACTGTTGCCATCGGAGTAGCCCCTAAGCCCGCTGTCTTGAAGCTGGTAGATTGATTCCGTCTCTCTGGCTGAGGACTCGTCACCTAAGTAGATGGTTGTCTCTCCTCCGGATTCAGAACCATCCGCAAGATCCATGCCTTGCGTGAAACCAACGAAAGCATGCTTCCGGCCGGGTTGAACCCGGGCGGGTTGCACACACCGAGCCGACTCGATGAGGTTGGTGGAGATGTCCGGCTCAGGATCAGATTCACCGATCTTGCCGATGAAGACATGAATTCCGCCAAAGGGGACCCGGTACCCGTACTCGATTGAGTCGGTCTCGGGGCCCCAGCCAGCGTCGTCAATGTAGAGCTTACCACGATGACTCTTAGTCATCCTACCCACGGCGCATCCCTCGAACCCTAGGAAAGTGCCCTTCAAGAACTCGAAACCACCGTGTGGTGGCCCCATGGTGAGCACCAACTATTGTGGTTTTGTCATGGCATATGCCCTTGTGAAAGGACTTGGGTGTGGAGCCATCGCAACGTAGGTTAGCTTGAAGGGGTTGAACGGGACAAAGGACAGGAGTTTACCCAGGTTCGGCCCCTCACAATGAGGTAAAATCCTACGTCCTGCTTTGTGTTGTATTGATTGGGTATCGATTACAAGGGAGCGGAATCGATTGACCTACTTATCTATTGATTGTTACTTGAGTTTACCCGCCGCAGGGTCTCGCTTATATATACACAAGTCGAGGCCCTGGGCTTACAAGAGTCCAAGCCGGATCACACAACGTGTCCAACTCGGGTTTCTAAGCCACCTTGCCTTGCTAGGCAAGTCGCAATTGGGTGGCTCACCTCTCCAGGTTACAGTATCATCACCTTGTCTTGGGCCTTCAACAAGCCCGCCTTGTGAGCTGCCTCTAGTCTTCATATCTCTTCTGCTTGGGCCTACTTAGGCTTTCTCTGGTGAGTTGCCAACAGGGTAACCCAGCCCCTCCTGGGCGTGTCACACCGTGGAGTTATATCCCCAACACATCCAGAGGAGTTTTCCTGGCGTTTGGCATTTTCCGGACAGAAGAAAAGAGGGGAAGGTTCCATGTACAGCATGCTAGGGGCATGTGACAGATGAACATACCGCGTATTCGGATTCATTGGATTTTTCTGAGAAACTTCCATATATAAAACTTATTCATCCGAGTTATGGATTATTTTATACTAATTTCTAAGTTTTAAACATTTTCTGAAATTTTTGGAATAAATTTAAATCAAAAATTAAATAGTGTATTACCTTTTTATACACAGAGGCAGCTAGCCTATTAGGATAACAGGTGGGGCTAGGAGGGGCCCATTTTGGTCCAGTCCGCAGTCAACAGAGTTGACTGTTGACTGGTCAACATGGGCCGTGCGGCCACCTATCAGTTGGTCTCACCCACTTACTTGTGGGCCCAGTCAATGCTAACTGGGCGGGGTCAATTCTGACGCGTGGGCCCCCGCGGTTTATTTAACTAAACTAACAGTTTTTATTAGCTCAAACTAATCCTTGCGGGGCACGGCTGTCATGCACCATGGGGCTTAATTAGGGGGTCTAATTAGTGGCTAATGATTGCCATGTCAGCTGGTTAACGCCGGCGAGGCTGAACGCGCCGGATTTGGTCGTCCGGCCGTTCTCGGTGACGAGAAGAGGCGCGGGTGATACCATTGGGGAGCTGGGGATCTCACGCTTCGGATGGTGGCCGCGGGGTGGCCGGATATGGCCTGAGTCGGCACCGGCGATGACAAATGGCGGTGGCAGCAGCTATGGGCGTGTCGGCGATCTACGGGGGTGACGACGGCTGAAGGTGGCGCGGGGAGGCCGGCCGGCAGCAAGCATCTGCAGGCACTGGGGAGCAGCTGGAACACGACGCGCGAGCGGGTACTGTGGTGCAATGGCATGGCGCGGAGAGGGGGCGGCCGATGAGTATGAGATTGATCATGTTCTTGTAATAGGAATCACGACTTGCATGTCGATGAGTATGACAACCGGCAGGAGCCATAGGAGTTGTCTTAATTTATTGTATGACCTGCGTGTCAATGAAAAACGCCATGTAATTACTTTACTTTATTGCGAACCGTTAGCCATAGTAGTAGAAGTAATAGTTGGCGAGACAACTTCATGAAGACACGATGATGGAGATCATGGTGTCATGCCGGTGACGAAGGTGATCATGCCGCGCCTCGAAGATGGAGATCAAAAGGCGCAAGATGATATTGGCCATATCATGTCACTTTATGATTTGCATGTGATGTTTGTCATGTTTACATCTTATTTGCTTAGAACGACGGTAGCATAAATAAGATGATCCCTCACTAAAATTTCAAGAGACGTGTTCCCCCTAACTGTGCACCGTTGCGAAGGTTCGTTGTTTCAAAGCACCACGTGATGATCGGGTGTGATAGATTCTAACGTTCGAATACAACGGGTGTTGACGAGACTAGCATGTACAGACATGGCCTCGGAACACATGCGAAACACTTAGGTTGACTTGACGAGCCTAGCATGTACAGACATGGCCTCGGAACGCAAGAGATCGAAAGGTCGAACATGAGTCGTATGGTAGATGCGATCAACATGGAGATGTTCACCGATGATGACTAGTCCGTCTCACGTGATGATCGGACACGGCCTAGTTTGACTTGGATCATGTATCACTTAGATGACTAGAGGGATGTCTATCTGAGTGGGAGTTCATTAATCAGATGAACTTAATTATCATGAACATAGTCAAAAGGTCTTTGCAAATTATGTCATAGCTTACGCTTTAGTTCTACTGTTTAAGATATGTTCCTAGAGAAAATTTAGTTGAAAGTTGATAGTAGCAGTTATGCGGACTAGGTCCGTAAACTGAGGATTGTCCTCATTGCTGCACAGAAGGCTTATGTCCTTAATGCACCGCTCGGTGTGCTGAACCTCGAGCGTCGTCTGTAGATGTTGCGAAACATATGGCGTACACGTTTTGATGACTACGTGATAGTTCAGTGCGTAATGCTAACGGTTTAGAATTGTGGCACCAAAGACGGTTTTGAAACGTCGCAGAACATATGAGATGTTCCGAAGACTGAAATTGGGATTTCAGACTAGTGCCCACGTCAAGAGGTATGAGACCTCTGACAAGTTTCTTAAGCCTGCAAACTAAGGGAGAAAAGCTCAATCGTTGAGCATGTGCTCAGATTGTCTGAGTACCACAATCGCTTGAATCGAGTGGGAGTTAATCTTCCAGATGAAACAGTGATGGTTCTCCATAGTCACTGCCACCAAGCTATTAGAGCTTCGTGGTGAACTATAACATATCAGGGATAGATATGATGATCCTTGAGCAACTCGCGATGTTTGACACCGCGAAAGTAGAAATCAAGAAGGAGCATCAATTGTTGATGGTTAGTAAAACCACTAGTTTCTAGAAGGGCAAGGGCAAAAGGGATACTTCATGAAACAGCAAATTGTTTGCTGCCCTAGTGAAGAATCCCAAGGTTGAACCCAAACCCAAGACTAAGTGCTTCTGTAATGAGGGGAACGGTCACTGAAGCAGAACTACCCTAGATAATTGGTAGATGAGAAGGCGGGCAAGGTCGACAGAAGTATATTGGATATACATTATATGAATGTGTACTTTACTAGTACTCCTAGCAGCACCAGGGTATTAGATACCAGTTCGGTTGCTAAGTGTTAGTAACTCGAAATAAAAGCTGCGGAATAAACGGAGACTAGCTAAAGGTGAGATGATGATATGTGTTGGAAGTGTTTCCAAGGTTGATGTGATCAAGCATCGCATGCTCCCTCTACCATCGAGATTGGTGTTAAACATAAGTAATTGTTATTTGGTGTTTGCGTTGAGCATAAACATGATTGGATTATGTTTATCGCAATACGGTTATTCATTTAAGGAGAATAATGGTTGCTCTGTTTATTTGAATAATACCTTCAATGATCTTGCACCTAAAATGAATCTCGATCGCAGTGATACACATGTTCGTGACAAAAGATATAAAATAGTAATGATAGTACCACATACGTGTGGCACTGCCATTTGAGTCATATTGGTATAGAACACATGAAGAAGCTCCATGTAGATGGATCTTTGGACTCACTCGTTTTTGAAAGGATTGAGACATGCGAACCATGTCTATTGGTATATATGCATGAAGAAACTCCATGCAGATGGATCGTTTGGACTCACTTGATTTTGAATCACTTGAGACATGCAAATCATACCACATGGGCAAGATGACTGAAAGGCCTCGTTTTCAGTAAGATGGAACAAGAGAGCAACTTGTTGGAAGTAATACATTTGATGTGTGCAGTCCAATGAGTGCTGAGGCACGCAGTGGATATCGATATATTGTTACTTCACAGACGATTTGAGTAGATGCTGAGTGTATTTACTTAATGAACCACAAGTCTGAATTATTGAAAGGTTCAAGTGATTTCAGAGTGAAGTTGAAGATCGTCGTGACAAGAGGATAAAATGTCTATGATATGATCATAGAGATGAATATCTGAGTTACGAGTTTGGCACACAATTAAGATATTGTGGAAAGTGTTTCACAATTAATACCGCCTGGAACACCATAGTGTGATGGTGTGTCCGATCATCATAACTGCACCCTATTGGATATGGTGCATACCATGATGTCTCTTATCGAATTACCACTATCGTTTATGGGTTAGGCATTAGAGACAACCGCATTCACTTTAAAAGGGGCACCACGCAATTCCATTGAGACGACAGCGTTTAGAGAAACCTAAGTTGTCGTTTCTTAAAAGTTTGGGGTTGCGATGCTTATGTGAAAAAGTTTCAGGCTGATAAGCTCGAACCCAAAGCGGATAAATGCATCTTCATAAGAATACCCAAAACAGTTGGGTATACCTCCTATTTCATATCTGGAAGCAAAAGTAATTGCTTCTAGAAACAGTTCCTTTCTCGAGGAAAAGTTTCTCTCGAAAGAATTGAGTGGGAGGATGGTAGAGACTTGATGAGGTTATTGAACCGTCACTTCAACTAGTGTGTAGCAGGGCACAGGAAGGTTTTCCTGTGGCACCTACACCAATTGAAGTGGAAGCTTATGATAGTGATCATGAAACTTCGGATCAAGTCACTACCAAACCTCGTAGGTCGATAAGGATGCGTACTACTTCAGAGTGGTACGTGATCCTGTCTTGGAAGTCATGTTGCTAGACAACAATGAACCTATGAGCTATGGAGAAGCGATGGTGGGCCCGGATTCCGATGAATGGCTTGAGGCCATGAAATCCGAGAGAGGATCCACGTATAAAATCAAAGTATAGACTTTGGAAGAAATACTTGATAGTCGTAAGGCTGTTGGGTGCAGATGGATTTTAAAAGGAAGACAGACAATGATGGTAAGTGTCACCATTAAGAAAGCTCGGCTTGTCGTTAAGATGTTTTCCGACAAGTTCAAGGAGTTGACTGCGATGAGACTTTCTCACTCGTAGCGATGCTAAGAGTCTGTTGGAATTATATTAGCAGTTACTGCATTATTTATGAAATCTTGCAGATAGGATATCAAAACATTGTTTCCTCGACGATTTTCTTGAGGAAAGGTTGTATGTGATACAACCAGAAGGTTTTGTCAATCCTGAAAGATGCTAACAAGTATGCAAAGCTCCAGCAATCCTTCTAAGGATTGGAGTAAGCATCTCGGAGTTGGAATGAACGCTTTGATGAGATGATCAAAGATTTTGGGTTTATACAAGGTTTATGAGAAACTTGTATTTCCAAAGAAGTGAGTGGGAGCACTATAGAATTTCTGATGAGTATATGTTGTTGACATATTGTTGATCAGAGATGATGTAGAATTTCTGGAAAGCATACAGGGTTATTTGAAAATTGTTTTTCAATGGAAAACCTGGATTAAGCTGCTTGAACATTGAGCATCAAGATCTATAAGGATAGATCAAAAAACGCTTAATAGTACTTTCAAATGAATACATACCGTGACAAGTTTTTGAAGGAGTTCAAAATAGATCAGCAAAGAAGGAGTTCTTGGCCGTGTTACAAGGTGTGAGTATTGAGTAAGACTCAAGACCTGACCACAGCAGAAGATAGAGAGAAAGGACGAAGGTCGTCCCCTATGCTTTAGACGTAGGCTCTACAGTATGCTATGCTGTGTACCGCACATGAAGTGTGCCTTGCCATGAGTTGGTCAAGGGGTACAATAGTGATCCGGGAATGGATCACATGACAGCGGTCAAACTTATCCTTAGTATCTAGTGGACTAAGGAATTTTCTCGATTACGGAGGTGAAAAGGAGTTCGTCGTAAAGGGTTACGTTGATGCAAACTTTGACACTAATCCAGATGACTCTGAGTAGTAAACCGGATTCGTATAGTAGAGCAGTTATTTGAAATGGCTCCAAGTAGCGCGTGGTAGCTGCATCCACAAGATGACATAGATATTTGTAAAGCACACACGGATCTGAAAGGTTCAGACCCGTTGACTAATAACCTCTCTCACAAGCAATATATGAACAAACCCCATGGGTGTTGGATTCATTACAATCACATAGTGATGTGAACTAGATTATTGACTCCGGTGAACTCTTGGGTATTAATCACATGGCGATGTGAACTAGATTATTGACTCTAGTGCAAGTGGGAGACTGTTAGAAATATTCCCTAGAGGCAATAATAAATTGGTTATTATTATATTTCCTTGTTCATGATAATCGTTTATTATCCATGCTAAAATTGTATTGATAGGAAACTCAGATACATGTGTGGATACATAGACAACACCATGTCCCTAGTAAGCCTCTAGTTGACTAGCTCGTTGATCAATAGATGGTTACAGTTTCCTGACCATGGACATTGGATGTCGTTGATAATGGGATCACATCATTAGGAGAATGATGTGATGGACAAGACCCAATCCTAAGCCTAGCACAAGATCGTGTAGTTCATTTGCTAAGAGCTTTTCTAATGTCAAGTATCATTTCCTTAGACCATGAGATTGTGCAACTCCCGGATACCGTAGGAATGCTTTGGGTGTACCAAACGTCACAACGTAACTGGGTGACTATAAAGGTGCACTACCGGTATCTCCGAAAGTGTCTGTTGGGTTGGCACGAATCGAGACTGGGATTTGTCACTCCGTGTAAACGGAGAGGTATCTCTGGGCCCACTCGGTAGGACATCATCATAATGTGCACAATGTGACCAAGGAGTTGATCACGGGATGATGTGTTACGGAACGAGTAAAGAGACTTGCCGGTAACGAGATTGAACAAGGTATCGGGATACCGACGATCGAATCTCGGGCAAGTAACATACCGATAGACAAAGGGAATTGTATACGGGATTGATTGAATCCCCGACATCGTGGTTCATCCGATGAGATCATCGTGGAACATGTGGGAGCCAACATGGGTATCCAGATCCCGCTGTTCGTTATTGACCGGAGAACGTCTCGGTCATGTCTGCATGGTTCCCGAACCCGTAGGGTCTACACACTTAAGGTTCGATGACGCTAGGGTTATAGGGAATAGATATACGTGGTTACCGAATGTTGTTCGGAGTCTCAGATGAGATCCCAGACGTCACGAGGAGTTCCGGAATGGTCCGGAGATAAAGATTTATATATGCGAAGTCCTGTTTTGGTCACCGGAAAAGTTTCGGGTGCTATCGGTAACGTACCGGGACCACCGGGAGGGTCCCGAGGGTCCACCAGGTGGGGCCACCGGCCCCAGAGGGCTGCGTGGGCCAAGTGTGGGAAGGGACCAGCCCCTAGGTGGGCTGGTGCGCCTCCCACAAGGGGCCCAAGGCGCAGGGAAGGGGGGAAGGGGGAAACCCTAGGCTCAGATGGGCCTAAGGCCCACCTAGTGGTGCGCCCCCCTCTCTCCCCCCTTGGCCGCCCCTCCAAGTCCCATCTAGGGCTGGCCACACCCCTTGGGGGGAACCCTAGATGGGGGCGCAGCCCCTCACCTCCCCTATATATAGTGGGGGTTTTGGGGCTGCCAAAGACATGAGAACATCTCCCTCATGGCGCAGCCCTTCCCCTCTCCCTCCTCGTCTCTCGCAGTGCTTGGCGAAGCCCTGCTGGAATGCCATGCTCCTCCATCACCACCATGCCGTTGTGCTTCTGCTGGACGGAGTCTTCCCCAACCTCTCCCTCTCTCCTTGCTGGATCAAGGTGTGGGAGACGTCACCGGGCTGCACGTGTGTTGAACGTGGAGGCGCCGTGGTTCGGCGCTTAGATCGGAATCAACCGCGATCTGAATCGCTACGAGTACGACTCCTTCAACCGCGTTCTTGCAACGCTTCCGCATCGCGATCTACAAGGGTATGTAGATGCACTCCCCTTCCCCTCGTTGCTAGATTACTCCATAGATTGATCTTGGTGATGCGTAGAAAATTTTGAATTTCTGCTACGTTCCCCAATAGTGGCATCATGAGCTAGGTCTATGCGTAGTTTCTATGCACGAGTAGAACACAAAGTTGTTGTGGGCGTCGATTTTGTTAATTTACTTGCCGTTACTAGTCTTATCTTGATTCAGCGGCATCGTGGGATGAAGCGGCCCGGACCGACCTTACAGGTACACTTACGTGAGACAGGTTCCACCGACTGACATGCACTAGTTGCATCAGGTGGCTAGCGGGTGTCTGTCTCTCCCACTTTAGTCGGATCGGATTCGATGAAAAGGGTCCTTATGAAGGGTAAATAGAAATTGGCATATCACGTTGTGGCTTTTGCGTAGGTAAGAACCGTTCTTGCTAGAATCCCATAGCAGCCACGTAAAACATGCAACAACAATTAGAGGACGTCTAACTTGTTTTTGCAGGGTATGCTATGTGATGTGATATGGCCAAAAGGATGTGATGAATGATATATGTGATGTATGAGATTGATCATGTTCTTGTAATAGGAATCAGGACTTGCATGTCAATGAGTATGATAACCGGCAGGAGCCATAGGAGTTGTCTTAATTTATTGTATGACCTGTGTGTCAATGAAAAATGCCATGTAATTACTTTACTTTATTGCTAACCGTTAGCCATAGTAGTAGAAGTAATAGTTGGCGAGACAACTTCATGAAGACACGATGATGGAGATCATGATGATGGAGATCATGGTGTCATGCCGGTGACGAAGGTGATCATGCCGCGCCTCGAAGATGGAGATCAAAAGGCGCAAGATGATATTGGCCATATCATGTCACTTATGATTTGCATGTGATGTTTGTCATGTTTACATCTTATTTGCTTAGAACGACGGTAGCATAAATAAGATGATCCCTCACTAAAATTTCAAGAGACGTGTTCCCCCTAACTGTGCACCGTTGCGAAGGTTCGTTATTTCGAAGCACCACGTGATGATCGGGTGTGATAGATTCTAACGTTCGAATACAACGGGTGTTGACGAGCCTAGCATGTACAGACATGGCCTCGGAACACATGCGAAACACTTAGGTTGACTTGACGAGCCTAGCATGTACAGACATGGCCTCGGAACACAAGAGATCGAAAGGTCGAACATGAGTCGTATGGTAGATGCGATCAACATGGAGATGTTCACCGATGATGACTAGTCCGTCTCATGTGATGATCGGACACAGCCTAGTTTGACTCGGATCATGTATCACTTAGATGACTAGACGGATGTCTATCTGAGTGGGAGTTCATTAATCAGATGAACTTAATTATCATGAACATAGTCAAAAGGTCTTTGCAAATTATGTCATAGCTTACGCTTTAGTTCTACTGTTTAAGATATGTTCCTAGAGAAAATTTAGTTGAAACTTGATAGTAGCAATTATGCGGACTGGGTCCGTAAACTGAGGATTGTCCTCATTGCTGCACAGAAGGCTTATGTCCTTAATGCACCGCTCGGTGTGCTGAACCTCGAGCGTCGTCTGTAGATGTTGCGAAACATCTGGCGTACACGTTTTGATGACTACGTGATAGTTCAGTGCGTAATGCTAACGGTTTAGAATTGTGGCACCAAAGATGGTTTTGAAACGTCGCAGAACATATGAGATGTTCCAAAGACTGAAATTGGGATTTCAGACTAGTGCCCACGTCAAGAGGTATGAGACCTCTGACAAGTTTCTTAAGCCTACAAACTAAGTGAGAAAAGCTCAATCGTTGAGCATGTGCTCAGATTGTCTGAGTACCACAATCGCTTGAATCGAGTGGGAGTTAATCTTCCAGATGAGACAGTGATGGTTCTCCGTAGTCACTGCCACCAAGCTATTAGAGCTTCGTGATGAACTATAACATATCAGGGAAAGATATGATGATCCTTGAGCAACTCGTGATGTTTGACACCGCGAAAGTAGAAATCAATAAGGAGCATCAATTGTTGATGGTTAGTAAAACCACTAGTTTCTAGAAGGGCAAGGGCAAAAGGGATACTTCATGAAACAGCAAATCGTTTGCTGCCCTAGTGAAGAATCCCAAGGTTAAACCCAAACCCGAGACTAAGTGCTTCTGTAATGAGGGGAACGGTCACTGAAGCAGAACTACCCTAGATAATTGGTAGATGAGAAGGCAGGCAAGGTCGATAGAAGTATATTGGATATACATTATATGAATGTGTACTTTACTAGTACTCCTAGCAGCACCAGGGTATTAGATACCGGTTTGGTTGCTAAGTGTTAGTAACTCGAAATAAAAGCTGCGGAATAAACGGAGACTAGCTAAAGGTGAGATGATGATATGTGTTGGAAGTGTTTCCAAGGTTGATGTGATCAAGCATCGCATGCTCCCTCTACCATCGAGATTGGTGTTAAACCTAAATAATTGTTATTTGGTGTTTGCATTGAGCATAAACATGATTGGATTATGTTTATCGCAATACAGTTATTCATTTAAGGAGAATAATGGTAGCTCTGTTTATTTGAATAATACCTTCAATGATCTTGCACCTAAAATGAATCTCGATCGCAGTGATACACATGTTCGTGCCAAAAGATATAAAATAGTAATGATAGTACCACATACTTGTGGCACTGCCATTTGAGTCATATTGGTATAGAACGCATGAAGAAGCTCCATGTAGATGGATCTTTGGACTCACTCATTTTTGAAAGGATTGAGACATGCGAACCATGTCTATTGGTATATATGCATGAAGAAACTCCATGCAGATGGATCGTTTGGACTCACTTGATTTTGAATCACTTGAGACATGCAAATCATACCACATGGGCAAGATGACTGAAAGGCCTCGTTTTCAGTAAGATGGAACAAGAGAGCAACTTGTTGGAAGTAATACATTTGATGTGTGCAGTCCAATGAGTGCTGAGGCACGCAGTGGATTTTGATATGTTCTTACTTCACAGACGATTTGAGTAGATGCTGAGTGTATTTACTTAATGAACACAAGTCTGAATTATTGAAAGGTTCAAGTGATTTTAGAGTGAAGTTGAAGATCGTCGTGACAAGAGGATAAAATGTCTATGATATGATCATAGACATGAATATCTGAGTTACGAGTTTGGCACACAATTAAGATATTGTGGAAAGTGTTTCACAATTAATACCGCCTGGAACACCATAGTGTGATGGTGTGTCCGATCATCATAACTGCACCCTATTGGATATGGTGCATACCATGATGTCTCTTATCGAATTACCACTATCGTTTATGGGTTAGGCATTAGAGACAACCGCATTCACTTTAAAAGGGGCACCACGCAATTCCATTGAGACGACAGCGTTTAGAGAAACCTAAGTTGTCGTTTCTTAAAAGTTTGGGCCTGCGATGCTTATGTGAAAAAGTTTCAGGCTGATAAGCTCGAACCCAAAGCGGATAAATGCATCTTCATAAGAATACCCAAAACAGTTGGGTATACCTCCTATTTCAGATCTGGAAGCAAAAGTAATTGCTTCTAGAAACAGTTCCTTTCTCGAGGAAAAGTTTCTCTCAAAAGAATTGAGTGGGAGGATGGTAGAGACTTAATGAGGTTATTGAACCGTCACTTCAACTAGTGTGTAGCAGGGCACAGGAAGTTGTTCCCGTGGCACCTACACCAATTGAAGTGGAAGCTTATGATAGTGATCATGAAACTTTGGATCAAGTCACTACCAAACCTCGTAGGTTGATAAGGATGCGTACTACTTCAGAGTGGTACGTGATCCTGTCTTGGAAGTCATGTTGCTAGACAACAATGAACCTACGAGCTATGGAGAAGCGATGGTGGGCCCGGATTCCGATGAATGGCTTGAGGCCATGAAATCCGAGAGAGGATCCATGTATAAAATCAAAGTATAGACTTTGGAAGAAATACTTGATAGTCGTAAGTCTCTTGGGTGCAGATGGATTTTAAAAGGAAGACAGACAATGATGGTAAGTGTCACCATTAAGAAAGCTCGGCTTGTCGCTAAGATGTTTTCCGACAAGTTCAAGGAGTTGACTGCGATGAGACTTTCTCACTCGTAGCGATGCTAAGAGTCTGTTGGAATTATGTTAGCAGTTACTGCATTATTTATGAAATCTTGCAGATAGGATATCAAAACATTGTTTCCTCGACGATTTTCTTGAGGAAAGGTTGTATGTGATACAACCAGAAGGTTTTGTCAATCCTGAAAGATGCTAACAAGTATGCAAAGCTCCAGCAATCCTTCTAAGGATTGGAGTAAGCATCTCGGAGTTGGAATGAACGCTTTGATGAGATGATCAAAGATTTTGGGTTTATACAAGGTTTATGAGAAACTTGTATTTCCAAAGAAGTGAGTGGGAGCACTATAGAATTTCTGATGAGTATATGTTGTTGACATATTGTTGATCAGAGATGATGTAGAATTTCTAGAAAGCATACACGGTTATTTGAAAAGTGTTTTCCAATGGAAAACCTGGATTAACCTGCTTGAACATTGAGCATCAAGATCTATAAGGATAGATCAAAAAACGCTTAATAGTACTTTCAAATGAATACATACCGTGACAAGTTTTTGAAGGAGTTCAAAATAGATCAGCAAAGAAGGAGTTCTAGGTTGTGTTACAAGGTGTGAGTATTGAGTAAGACTCAAGACCTGACCACAGCAGAAAAGAGAGAGAAAGGACGAAGGTCGTCCCCTATGCTTTAGACGTAGGCTCTACAGTATGCTATGCTGTGTACCGCACATGAAGTGTGCCTTGCCATGAGTTGGTCAAGGGGTACAATAGTGATCCGGGAATGGATCACATGACAGCGGTCGAACTTATCCTTAGTATCTAGTGGACTAAGGAATTTTCTCGATTATGGAGGTGAAAAGGAGTTCGTCGTAAAGGGTTACGTCGATGCAAACTTTGACACTAATCCAGATGACTCTGAGTAGTAAACCGGATTCATATAGTAGAGCAGTTATTTGAAATGGCTCCAAGTAGCGCGTGGTAGCTGCATCCACAAGATGACATAGATATTTGTAAAGCACACACAGATCTGAAAGGTTCAGACCCGTTGACTAATAACCTCTCTCACAAGCAAGATATGAACAAACCCCATGGGTGTTGGATTCATTACAATCACATGGTGATGTGAACTAGATTATTGACTCCGGTAAACTCTTGGGTATTAATCACATGGGGATGTGAACTAGATTATTGACTCTAGTGCAAGTGGGAGACTGTTGGAAATATGCCCTAGAGGCAATAATAAATTGGTTATTATTATATTTCCTTGTTCATGATAATCGTTTATTATCGATGCTAAAATTGTATTGATAGGAAACTCAGATACATGTGTGGATACATAGACAACACCATGTCCCTAGTAAGCCTCTAGTTGACTAGCTCGTTGATCAATAGATGGTTACAGTTTCCTGACCATGGACATTGGATGTCATTGATAACGGAATCACATCATTAGGAGAATGATGTGATGGACAAGACCCAATCCTAAGCCTAGCACAAGATCGTGTAGTTCATTTGCTAAGAGCTTTTCTAATGTAAAGTATCATTTCCTTAGACCATGAGATTGTGCAACTCCCGGATACCGTAGGAATGCTTTGGGTGTACCAAACGTCACAACGTAACTGGGTGGCTATAAAGGTGCACTACAGGTATCTCCGAAAGTGTCTGTTGGGTTGGCACGAATCGAGACTGGGATTTGTCACTCCGTGTAAACGGAGAGGTATATCTGGGCCCACTCGGTAGGACATCATCATAATGTGCACAATGTGACCAAGGAGTTTATCACGGGATGATGTGTTACGGAACGAGTAAAGAGACTTGCCGGTAACGAGATTGAACAAGGTATCGGGATACCGACGATCGAATCTCGGGCAAGTAACATACCGATAGACAAAGGGAATTGTATATGGGATTGATTGAATCCCCGACATCGTGGTTCATCCGATGAGATCATCGTGGAACATGTGGGAGCCAACATGGGTATCCAGATCCTGCTGTTCGTTATTGACCGGAGAACGTCTCAGTCATGTCTGCATGGTTCCCGAACCCGTAGGGTCTACACACTTAAGGTTCGATGACGCTATGGTTATAGGGAATAGATATACGTGGTTACCGAATGTTGTTCGGAGTCCCGGATGAGATCCCGGACATCACAAGGAGTTCCGGAATGGTCCAGAGGTAAAGATTTATATATGGGAAGTCCTGTTTTGGTCACCAGAAAAGTTTCGGGTGCTATCGGTAACGTACCGGGACCACCGGGAGGTTCCCGGGGGTCCACCAGGTGGGGCCACCGGCCCCAGAGGGCTGCGTGGGCCAAGTGTGGGAAGGGACCAGCCCCTAGGTGGGCTGGTGCGCCTCCCACAAGGGGCCCAAAGCGCAGGGAAGGGGGGAAGGGGGAAACCCTAGGCTCAGATGGGCCTAAGGCCCACCTAGTGGTGCGCCCCCCTCTCTCCCCCCTTGGCCGCCCCTCCAAGTCCCATCTAGGGCTGGCCACACCCCTTGGGGGGAACCCTAGATGGGGGCGCAGCCCCTCCCCTCCCCTATATATAGTGGGGGTTTTGGGGCTGCCAAAGACATGAGAACATCTCCCTCATGGCGCAGCCCTTCCCCTCTCCCTCCTCGTCTCTCGCAGTGCTTGGCGAAGCCCTGCTGGAATGCCACGCTCCTCCATCACCACCATGCCGTTGTGCTGCTGCTGGACGGAATCTTCCCCAACCTCTCCCTCTCTCCTTGCTGGATCAAGGCGTGGGAGACGTCACCGGGCTGCACGTGTGTTGAACGCGGAGGTGCCGTGGTTCGGCGCTTAGATCGGAATCAACCGCGATCTGAATCGCTACGAGTACGACTCCTTCATCCGTGTTTTTGCAACGCTTCCGCATCGCGATCTACAAGGGTATGTAGATGCACTCCCCTTCCCCTCGTTGCTAGATTACTCCATAGATTGATCTTGGTGATGCGTAGAAAATTTTGAATTTCTGCTACGTTCCCCAATAGTGCCATCATGAGCTAGGTCTATGCGTAGTTTCTATGCACGAGTAGAACTATCAGGACCCCGATTCCAAGTCACATCAATCTAGCCGGTAACACCTCATATCACTTTGCGGCCTCACGCACGGTATTCCCACGGGTGTCGCCTTACCATGGCCCGGGACCGTTTGCGTCTTTTGGCTCACGTATATGATAGTGTCGCTAGCATCCATATGAAAGAGAACCCGGGCCGACATGACTAGTCGTGAACCCAAAGTGGCACTAACTTACGGGGATAGGCATACATGAATCAACATCGAGCATGTCGGTCAGCAGCGTGCGAATCCGGGCTGTAGCACTGGGCTAACAGGACTCCGGTGAACCGGGCTGTAGCAGGCTAGGCAGGACTCCGGATGTCACCGCGTGACATTTCCCCGAAGGGACAGACACAGGAACGAAGTGAATCACATGCCGGCCAGTCAAGTGTTCCGGAGCAGTAGTGCTGGGCTAGCAGGACTCCGGTGAACCGGGCTGTAGCGGACTACTATGGCTCATGGAAGCACAAGACTACATTTCCCCATAAGAGAGGCTACCAAGGATAAACAACTAGGTTGTCGGATCCCACACATACCAAGCATTTCAATCATACACACAATATGCTCGATATGTGAAAATACAACATGGCATCACAACAAGACTCTACGACTCAGAGTATTTATTCATTAGGCTCCGAAGAGCCAGATATTACAAACATGGGTCTCATGACCCAACATTCAGAGCATACAAGTCAAAGCACATGCGGAAGCTTAACATGTCTGAGTACAGACATCTACAAATGAAAAAGGCTGAGAAGCCTGACTATCTACCAGATCCTGCCGAGGGCACAAGATCGTAGCTGAGGTATCAAGCTAAACGTTGAAGTCCACATGGAACTACTAGCGAGACTGATGTCTCTCTGCAAAACATAAAATAAGCAAACGTGAGTACAAATGTACCCAGCAAGACTTACATCAGAACTATCTACATATGCATCGGTATCAACAAAGGGGATGGTGGAGTTTAACTGCAGCAAGCCAGCTTTGACTCGGTGGCTATCCTGAACTACGACTGCAAGTAACTCTTTTGAGGTGGCGCACACGAGTCCACATATTCACCATATCAATACACCACTATGGATCCGCTCCTGTCTCCCTACGAGAACGCCATCCATAGCACTCACGCTTATCTTGCGCATTTTAGAGTATCCACTTTCACTTGTCTATGAACTGTTATAGGCAACCCAGAAGTCCTTTACCGCGGACATGGCTATTCGAATAGATCATATTAACCCTGCAGGGGTGTACTTCGTCACACACGCTCTCGCCACTTACCACCATGTACACGTCGTGTACCTCGGCAACCTTCAAGCGGAAGCCTGGCGAGGGAGTCGGCCACGACCTGACTAACCACACAAGTCTCTCGTCCAGGTTTATCGCCTATTCGGGTTCCATCCACAAGGAGATCCGGCCGGGGTGTCGCTCACGGCCCCAAACGATGTGTGCAGGGTTCCTGAGCCCACCATCCGGGTGCCACTCGGTACACCAGGCCACGTGTGCCTAGTCTGTCCCAAGCCCACCTGTACCGGGTGCCACTTGGTAGACTACTAACACTACCTACAAACACCAGAAACTAGTTGCAACTCCTGGACAGAGATCAAGTTGATTAATAAGTCGAGAGGGGCACTTAAGCATTCCAATGTGTGGTAGTAACAGTTCATGGATCACAAACACAAAACTCAGTTCCTGAGGACGGTTTCAATGAGACAACCCACCATGTACTCCTACATGGCCTCTCACCGCTACCTTTACCAAATCGTGTTCACACACTTAGCTCTCACACAGTAGGACATGTTCACCAACTTTCCAATTCATTCCCGATGAATCAGACCTGACACAACTCTAAGCAATAGCAGGCATGACAAACAAGCATGAATGAGTAGGCACATCAGGGCTCAGACAACTCCTACTCATGCTAGTGGGTTTCATCTATTTACTGTGGCAATGACAGGTCATGCAGAGGAAAGGGGTTCAACTACCGCAGCATGTAACAGTTGAAACGTTGTTGTCCTAATGCAGTAAAAGAGAGCAGGAGCGAGAGAGTGGGATTGTATCGGAATGAACAAGGGGGTTTTGCTTGCTTGACACTTCCGAAGATAGTATAGCTCTTCCTCGGTGTCATCGATCGCATCGTCGAAGCAACGTCTACTGAGAGGGGACAACACCGGCAAACAGAGAAGAAACACGATCAATGCAATGCACAATATGATGCATGATCATGACATGGCAGTATGCTGTGATTTGGGCTAATGCAACTAGCAACAGGTTAAATGAAGTTGGTTTGAATCCAAGATTCAAATTCAAACTCCATATGTGGAAATTCAAATGCCATTTACATGATTTGTCCTAAACAGTAGCTATAAGTTGCTCTAACATGCATGCAAAAGGTACAGATGGATAGATTGGATTTTTCTGATCATTTTTCATATATACATCTTTTCATTCTGAGCTATAGATTATTTTCTATGATTTTTAGAAGTTTATAGGATTTTCTGGAATTTCCTGAATAAGAATAAATCTAGAAAATAATTAACTGCATCAGCACTGCGTCACTGTGACGTCAGCAGGTCAACAGACCGGGTCCAGGTCAAACCTGACCAGTGGGGTCCACTGGTCAGTGAGACCGACACTAATCCCGCGTTGACTCCGGCTTTGACCCGCTGCGGGGCCCGCTGTCAGCGTCTACTGGTGGTCCAGCTGGCGGGGTTAGTGCTAATGATGAGGCCACGTCGGCCCTCGCCGGAGTTTCGCCGGCGACAACCAAAACTGTGGCGGCAACTCGCCGGACTTGAGCTACAGACGGCGGTTGGACGCGCGGAAACCACCAGGAGGTAGCCCACGCTCTTCCGCATCCAGGGGAGGTGTCAGAAGGTCGCGGGGTGGCCTGGTTCACCGACGGCGAGCACTTGGGCGGCCGCCAGAGTTTGGTGTGTGCAGCAGCTGCGGCTAGAGCATGTGGCGGAGCAAGTTAAGCAGCGGGGCGGCAGCTGCGGACCAGTAGGAGCACAACCATGTGCTCGGACGCAAGCTTTGGGTGCCCTGGCCACGGCGGCGCCATGGCCGGCGACACGGAGCTCTCGGCTCGGGTGGCTAGACTGGCTAGAGGAGGGGATTGACTACGGGGAGAGGGGAAAACGCTCGGGGGCTCACAGCGGTGTCGTAGAGATGGCCAGCGTGCTCGGGGAAGCCCTGTGGACGACGAATCGGCGGCGTCGATCTCCGGTGCCCGACGGTGAACACGACGATGCCGGCGACGTTTTCGGGGCGTCCGGCATCGGGAGGTTCGATGAGGAGGAAGAGAGGAACGAGGCGGAGCTCGTGGACTCATCGGCAGGGCGAGGGGTGGTCGTTGGCCGTGGTGGCAGCGGACGGCGGCGACGGGCGCGCTCGGGGAGGTGGGGATCAACGAGGGAGAGAGCAGGGGGAGAGTGAAAGGGTTCGAGCGGTTCGGGACAACGCTGGGGCGTTCACCCACGCGTCCAGGGGCTCGGCGGCAAGCAGGAGGAGGCGTGGCGCCTCGCGCGCGCGTGCGCTGTCCCGCCTCTGCCTACTGGCAGAGGTTAGGGATGACTGGCACCAGGCCAGTGGGCTGGGCTGTCCACTGGGCCGGCCAGGTCAGTTCTCTCTCTCTCTAACAATAATCTGTTCTGCTTTTCTATTTTTGTTATTTTGTTTTGATTTAGTTTATAGCCCAAATCATTTTAATAAATCCTGAAAATAATTGTGGGCATTAAACGAATTATTACAGAGGCCCTTAACTATTTTCAAAATTGTTGGAGCATTAGAAAATATTAATAGTATTTAAATGCCCCAATTCAAATACAATATGGATTAATTCAAAGACCATAAATGGCTTGGAAAAATGTGCATGACCTCTGGTAAAGGTTTTAACCTTTTTCCATAAATAATGAACATTTTTGTAGGGCATTTTGGGTTCATTGAAAATATTTTTATTTTGAACCTAGTTGAATTCATTTGGTGCTAGGGTTTAACAATCCCCAATTCAACTTTAAATGAAATTTAGACATGATGCAGCAACCAAGCTAGTCCAAGTGCATAGCAAGGCTAGGGACGTGACAAGAACACAAAGTTGTTGTGGGCGTCGATTTTTTCAATTTACTTGCCGTTACTAGTCTTATCTTGATTCGGCGGCATCGTGGGGTGAAGCGGCCCGGACCGACCTTACAGGTACACTTACGTGAGACAGGTTCCACCGACTGACATGCACTAGTTGCATCAGGTGGCTAGCGGGTGTCTGTCTCTCCCACTTTAGTCGGATCGGATTCGATGAAAAGGGTCCTTATGAAGGGTAAATAGAAATTGGCATATCACGTTGTGGCTTTTGCGTAGGTAAGAAGCGTTCTTGCTAGAATCCCATAGCAGCCACGTAAAACATGCAACAACAATTAGAGGACGTCTAACTTGTTTTTGCAGGGTATGCTATGTGATGTGATATGGCCAAAAGGATGTGATGAATGATATATGTGATTTATGAGATTGATCATGTTCTTGTAATAGGAATCATGACTTGCATGTCGATGAGTATGACAACCGGCAGGAGCCATAGGAGTTGTCTTAATTTATTGTATGACCTGCGTGTCAATGAAAAATGCCATGTAATTACTTTACTTTATTGCTAACCGTTAGCCATAGTAGTAGAAGTAATAGTTGGCGAGACAACTTCATGAAGACACGATGATGGAGATCATGATGATGGAGATCATGATGATGGAGATCATGGTGTCATGCCGGTGACGAAGGTGATCATGCCGCGCCTCGAAGATGGAGATCAAAAGGCGCAAGATGATATTGGCCATATCATGTCACTTTATGATTTGCATGTGATGTTTGTCATGTTTACATCTTATTTGCTTAGAACGACGGTAGCATAAATAAGATGATCCCTCACTAAAATTTCAAGAGACGTGTTCCCCCTAACTGTGCACCATTGCGAAGGTTCGTTGTTTCGAAGCACCACGTGATGATCGGGTGTGATAGATTCTAACGTTCGAATAGAACGGGTGTTGACGAGCCTAGCATGTACAGACATGGCCTCGGAACACATGCGAAACACTTAGGTTGACTTGACGAGCCTAGCATGTACAGACATGGCCTCGGAACACAAGAGATCGAAAGGTCGAACATGAGTCGTATGGTAGATGCGATCAACATGGAGATGTTCACCGATGATGACTAGTCCGTCTCACGTGATGATCGGACACGGCCTAGTTTGACTCGGATCATGTATCACTTAGATGACTAGAGGGATGTCTATCTGAGTGGGAGTTCATTAATCAGATGAACTTAATTATCATGAACATAGTCAAAAGGTCTTTGCAAATTATGTCATAGCTTACGCTTTAGTTCTACTGTTTAAGATATGTTCCTAGAGAAAATTTAGTTGAAACTTGATAGTAGCAATTATGCGGACTGGGTCCACAAACTAAGGATTGTCCTCATTGCTGCACAGAAGGCTTATGTCCTTAATGCACCGCTCGGTGTGCTGAACCTCGAGCGTCGTCTGTAGATGTTGCGAAACATCTGGCGTACACGTTTTGATGACTACGTGATAGTTCAGTGCGTAATGCTAACGGTTTAGAATTGTGGCACCAAAGATGGTTTTGAAACGTCGCAGAACATATGAGATGTTCCGAAGACTGAAATTGGGATTTCAGACTAGTGCCCACGTCAAGAGGTATGAGACCTCTGACAAGTTTCTTAAGCCTGCAAACTAAGGGAGAAAAGCTCAATCGTTGAGCATGTGCTCAGATTGTCTGAGTACCACAATCGCTTGAATCGAGTGGGAATTAATCTTCCAGATGAGACAGTGATGGTTCTCCATAGTCACTGCCACCAAGCTATTAGAGCTTCGTGATGAACTATAACATATCAGGGATAGATATGATGATCCTTGAGCAACTCACGATGTTTGACACCGCGAAAGTAGAAATCAAGAAGGAGCATCAATTGTTGATGGTTAGTAAAACCACTAGTTTCTAGAAGGGCAAGGGCAAAAGGGATACTTCATGAAACAGCAAATCGTTTGCTGCCCTAGTGAAGAATCCCAAGGTTAAACCCAAACCCGAGACTAAGTGCTTCTGTAATGAGGGGAACGGTCACTGAAGTAGAACTACCCTAGATAATTGGTAGATGAGAAGGCAGGCAAGGTCGACATAAGTATATTGGATATACATTATATGAATGTGTACTTTACTAGTACTCCTAGCAGCACCAGGGTATTAGATACCGGTTCGGTTGCTAAGTGTTAGTAACTCGAAATAAAAGCTGCGGAATAAACGGAGACTAGCTAAAGGTGAGATGACGATGTGTGTTGGAAGTGTTTCCAAGGTTGATGTGATCAAGCATCGCATGCTCCCTCTACCATCGAGATTGGTGTTAAACCTAAATAATTGTTATTTGGTGTTTGCGTTGAGCATAAACATGATTGGATTATGTTTATCGCAATACGGTTATTCATTTAAGGAGAATAATGGTTGCTTTGTTTATTTTAATAATACCTTCAATGATCTTGCACCTAAAATGAATCTCGATCGCAGTGATACACATGTTCGTGCCAAAAGATATAAAATAGTAATGATAGTACCACATACTTGTGGCACTGCCATTTGAGTCATATTGGTATAGAACGCATGAAGAAGCTCCATGTAGATGGATCTTTGGACTCACTCGTTTTTGAAAGGATTGAGACATGCGAACCATGTCTATTGGTATATATGCATGAAGAAACTCCATGCAGATGGATCGTTTGGACTCACTTGATTTTGAATCACTTGAGACATGCAAATCATACCACATGGGCAAGATGACTGAAAGGCCTCGTTTTCAGTAAGATGGAACAATAGAGCAACTTGTTGGAAGTAATACATTTGATGTGTGCAGTCCAATCAGTGCTGAGGCATGCAGTGGATATCGATATGTTCTTACTTCACAGATGATTTGAGTAGATGCTGAGTGTATTTACTTAATGAAACACAAGTCTGAATTATTGAAAGGTTCAAGTGATTTTAGAGTGAAGTTGAAGATCGTCGTGACAAGAGGATAAAATGTCTATGATATGATCATAGAGATGAATATCTGAGTTACGAGTTTGGCACACAATTAAGATATTGTGGAAAGTGTTTCACAATTAATACCGCCTGGAACACCACAATGTGATGGTGTGTCCGAACATCATAACTGCACCCTATTGGATATGGTGCATACCATGATGTCTCTTATCGAATTACCACTATCGTTTATGGGTTAGGCATTAGAGACAACCGCATTCACTTTAAAAAGGGCACCACACAATTCCGTTGAGACGACACCGTTTAGAGAAACCTAAGTTGTCGTTTCTTAAAAGTTTGGGGCGGCGATGCTTATGTGAAAAAGTTTCTGGCTGATAAGCTCGAACCCAAAGCGGATAAATGCATCTTCATAAGAATACCCAAAACAGTTGGGTATACCTCCTATTTCAGATCTGGAAGCAAAAGTAATTGCTTCTAGAAACAGTTCCTTTCTCGAGGAAAAGTTTCTCTCGAAAGAATTGAGTGGGAGGATGGTAGAGACTTGATGAGGTTATTGAACCGTCACTTCAACTAGTGTGTAGCAGGGCACAGGAAGTTGTTCCTGTGGCACCTACACCAATTGAAGTGGAAGCTTATGATAGTGATCATGAAACTTCGGATCAAGTCACTACCAAACCTCGTAGGTCGATAAGGATGCATACTACTTCAGAGTGGTACGTGATCCTGTCTTGGAAGTCATGTTGCTAGACAACAATGAACCTACGAGCTATGGAGAAGCGATGGTGGGCCCGGATTCCGGCGAATGGCTCGAGGCCATGAAATCCGAGAGAGGATCCATGTATAAAAGCAAAGTATAGACTTTGGAAGAAATACTTGATAGTCGTAAGGCTGTTGGGTGCAGATGGATTTTAAAAGGAAGACAGACAATGATGGTAAGTGTCACCATTAAGAAAGCTCGGCTTGTCGTTAAGATGTTTTCCGACAAGTTCAAGGAGTTGACTGCGATGAGACTTTCTCACTCGTAGCGATGCTAAGAGTCTGTTGGAATTATATTAGCAGTTACTGCATTATTTATGAAATCTTGCAGATAGGATATCAAAACATTGTTTCCTCGACAATTTTCTTGAGGAAAGGTTGTATGGGATACAACCAGAAGGTTTTGTCAATCCTGAAAGATGCTAACAAGTATGCAAAGCTCCAGCAATCCTTCTAAGGATTGGAGTAAGCATCTCGGAGTTGGAATGAACGCTTTGATGAGATGATCAAAGATTTTGGGTTTATACAAGGTTTATGAGAAACTTGTATTTCCAAAGAAGTGAGTGGGAGCACTATAGAATTTCTGATGAGTATATGTTGTTGACATATTGTTGATCAGAGATGATGTAGAATTTCTGGAAAGCATACACGGTTATTTGAAAACTGTTTTTCAATGGAAAACCTGGATTAAGCTGCTTGAACATTGAGCATCAAGATCTATAAGGATAGATCAAAAAACGCTTAATAGTACTTTCAAATGAATACATACCGTGACAAGTTTTTGAAGGAGTTCCAAATAGATCAGCAAAGAAGGAGTTCTTGGCTGTGTTACAAGGTGTGAGTATTGTGTAAGACTCAAGACCTGACCACAGCAGAAGAGAGAGAGAGAGAGAAAGGACGAAGGTCGTCCCCTATGCTTTAGACGTAGGAACTATAGTATGCTATGCTGTGTACCGCACATGAAGTGTGCCTTGCCATGAGTTGGTCAAGGGGTACAATAGTGATTCGGGAATGGATCACATGACAGCGGTCGAACTTATCCTTAGTATCTAGTGGACTAAGGAATTTTCTCGATTATGGAGGTGAAAAGGAGTTCGTCGTAAAGGGTTACGTCGATGCAAACTTTGACACTAATCCAGATGACTCTGAGTAGTAAACCGGATTCATATAGTAGAGCAGTTATTTGAAATGGCTCCAAGTAGCGCGTGGTAGCTGCATCCACAAGATGACATAGATATTGTAAAGCACACACGGATCTGAAAGGTTCAGACCCATTGGCAAATAACCTCTCTCACAAGCAAGATATGAACAAACCCCATGGGTGTTGGATTCATTACAATCACATGGTGATGTGAACTAGATTATTGACTCCGGTAAACTCTTGGGTATTAATCACATGGCGATGTGAACTAGATTAATGACTCTAGTGCAAGTGGGAGACTGTTGGAAATATGCCCTAGAGGCAATAATAAATTGGTTATTATTATATTTCCTTGTTCATTATAATCGTTTATTATCCATGCTAAAATTGTATTGATAGGAAACTCAGATACATGTGTGGATACATAGACAACACCATGTCCCTAGTAAGCCTCTAGTTGACTAGCTCGTTGATCAATAGATGGTTACCGTTTCCTAACCATGGACATTGGATGTCGTTGATAACGGGGTCACATCATTAGGAGAATGATGTGATGGACAAGACCCAATCCTAAGCCTAGCACAAGATCGTGTAGTTCGTTTGCTAAGAGCTTTTCTAATGTCAAGTATCATTTCCTTAGACCATGAGATTGTGCAACTCCCGGATACCGTAGGAATGCTTTGGGTGTACCAAACGTCACAACGTAACTGGGTGGCTATAAAGGTGCACTACAGGTATCTCCGAAAGTGTCTGTTGGGTTGGCACGAATCGAGACTGGGATTTGTCACTCCGTGTAAACGGAGAGGTATATCTGGACCCACTCGGTAGGACATCATCATAATGTGCACAATGTGACCAAGGAGTTTATCACGGGATGATGTGTTACGGAACGTGTAAAGAGACTTGCCGGTAACGAGATTGAACAAGGTATCGGGATATCGACGATCGAATCTCGGGCAAGTAACATACCGATAGACAAAGGGAATTGTATACGGGATTGATTGAATCCCCGACATCGTCGTTCATCCGATGAGATCATCATGGAACATGTGGGAGCCAACATGGGTATCCAGATCCCGCTGTTGGTTTTTGACCGGAGAACGTCTTGGTCATGTCTGCATGGTTCCCGAACCTGTAGGGTCTACACACTTAAGGTTCGATGACGCTAGGGTTATAGGGAATAGATATACGTGGTTACCGAATGTTGTTCGGAATCCCGGATGAGATCCCAGACGTCATGAGGAGTTCCCGAATGGTCCGGAGGTAAAGATTTATATATGGGAAGTCCTGTTTTGGTCACCGGAAAAGTTTCGGGTGCTATCGGTAACGTACCGGGACCACCAGGAGGGTCCCGGGGGTCCACCAGGTGGGGCCACCGGCCCCAGAGGGCTGCGTGGGCCAAGTGTGGGAAGGGACCAGCCCCTAGGTGGGCTGGTGCGCCTCCCACAAGGGGCCCAAGGCGCAGGGAAGGGGGGAAGGGGGAAACCCTAGGCTCAGATGGGCCTAAGGCCCACCTAGTGGTGCGCCCCCCTCTCTCCCCCCTAGGCCGCCCCTCCAAGTCCCATCTAGGGCTGGCCACACCCCTTGGGGGGGAACCCTAGATGGGGGCGCAGCCCCTCCCCTCCCCTATATATAGTGGGGGTTTTGGGGCTGCCAAAGACATGAGAACATCTCCCTCATGGCGCAGCCCTTCCCCTCTCCCTCCTCGTCTCTCGCAGTGCTTGGCGAAGCCCTGCTGGAATGCCACGCTCCTCCATCACCACCATGCCGTTGTGCTGCTGCTGGACGGAGTCTTCCCCAACCTCTCCCTCTCTCCTTGCTGGATCAAGGCGTGGGAGACGTCACCGGGCTGCACGTGTGTTGAACGCGGAGGCGCCGTGGTTCGGCGCTTAGATCGGAATCAACCGCGATCTGAATCGCTACGAGTACGACTCCTTCATCCGCGTTCTTGCAACGCTTCTGCATCGCGATCTACAAGGGTATGTAGATGCACTCCCCTTCCCCTCGTTGCTAGATTACTCCATAGATTGATCTTGGTGATGCGTAGAAAATTTTGAATTTCTGCTACGTTCCCCAACATGGTCAACATGGGCTGTGCGGCCACCTATCAGTTGGTCTCACCCACTTACTTGTGGGCCCAATCAACGCTAACTGGGCGGGGTCAATTCTGACGCGTGGGCCCCCGCGGTTTATTTAACTAAACTAACAGTTTTTATTAGCTCAAACTAATCCTTGCGGGGCACGGCTGTCATGCACCATGGGGCTTAATTAGGGGGTCTAATTAGTGGCTAATGATTGCCATGTCGGCTGGTTAACGCTGGTGAGGCTGAACGCGCTGGATTTGGTCGTCCGGCCGTTCTCGGTGACGAGAAGAGGCGCGGGTGGTACCATTGGGGAGCTGGGGATCTCATGCTTCGGATGGTGGCCGCGGGGTGGCCAGATATGGCCTGAGTCGGCACCGGCGATGACAAATGGCGGTGGCAGCAGCTATGGGCGTGTCGGCAAGCTACGGGGGCGACGACGGCTGAAGGTGGCGCGGGGAGGCCGGCCGGCAGCAAGCATCTGCAGGCACTGGGGAGCAGCAGCAACACCACGCGCGAGCGGGTACTGTGGTGCAATGGCGTGGCGCGGAGAGGGGGGGCGGCCGGCTCGGGCGGGCGGCGGTGGAAGGATGCATGGTAGCAGCTGTCGGGGGCACAGCAGGCGTCATAGACGCGCACAGCCAGGCGAGTACGTGCTGGGGAACGTAGTAATTTCAAAAAAATTCCTATGCACACGCAAGATCATGGTGATGCATAGCAGCCAGAGGGGGAGTGTTGTCCATGTACCCTCGTAGACCGAAAGCGGAAGCGTTAGCACAACGCGGTTGATGTAGTCGTACGTCTTCACGATCCGACCGATCAAGTACCAAACGCACGGCACCTCCGAGTTCAGCACACGTTCAGCCCGATGACGTCCCTCAAACTCCGATCCAGCCGAGTGTTGAGGGAGAGTTTCGTCAGCATGACGGCGTGGTGACGATGATGATGTTCTACCGACGCAGGGCTTCGCCTAAGCACCGCTACAGTATTATCGAGGTGGACTATGGTGGAGGGGGGCACCGCACACGGCTAAAAGATCAAACGATCAATTGTTGTGTCTTTGGGGTGCCCCCCTGCCCCCGTATATAAAGGAGCAAGGGAGGAGGAGGCCGGCCCTAGGAGGGGCGCGCCAAGGGAGTAGGATTCCTACTTCTAGTTGGAGTAGGTTTCCTCCTTTCCTAGTCCAACTAGGAGAAGGGGGGAAAGGGGGGAAGAGGAGAAGGGGGGAAAGGGGGGAAGAGGAGAAGGAAGGGAGAGGGGGGCCGCGCCCCAAACCCCTTGTCCAATTCGGACTGGGCTTGGGAGGGGCGCGCGCCACCTCCTGGCTGCTGCCTCTCCTTCCCACTAAGGCCCATTAAGGCCCAATACTTCTTTCCCGTATTCCCGTAACTCCCCGGTACTCCGAAAAATACCCGAATCGCTCGGAACCTTTCCGATGTCCGAATATAGTCCTCCAATATATCGATCTTTACGGCTCGACCATTTCGAGACTCCTCGTCATGTCCCCGATCTCATCTGGGACTCGAACTACCTTCGGTACATCAAAACACATAAACTCATAATATAACCGTCATCGAACTTTAAGCGTGCGGACCCTGCGGGTTCGAGAACTATGTAGACATGACCGAGACACGTCTCCGGTCAATAACCAATAGCGGAACCTGGATGCTCATATTGGCTCCCACATATTCTACGAAGATCTTTATCGGTCAAACCGCATAACAACATACGTTCTTCCCTTTGTCATCGGTACGTTACTTGCCCGAGATTCGATCGTCGGTATCTCAATACCTAGTTCAATCTCGTTACCGACAAGTCTCTTTACTCGTTCCGTAATACATCATCCCGCAACTAACTCATTAGTTGCAATGCTTGCAAGGCTTATAGTGATGTGCCTTACCGAGTGGGCCCAGAGATACCTCTCCGACAATCGGAGTGACAAATCCTAATCTCGAAATACGCCAACCCAACAAGTACCTTCGGAGACACCTGTAGAGCACCTTTATAATCACCCAGTTACGTTGTGACATTTGGTAGCACACAAAGTGTTCCTCCGGTAAACGGGAGTTGCATAATCTCATAGTCATAGGAACATGTATAAGTCATGAAGAAAGCAATAGCAACAAACTAAACGATCAAGTGCTAAGCTAACGTAATGGGTCAAGTCAATCACATCATTCTCCTAATGATGTGATCCCGTTAATCAAATGACAACTCATGTCTATGGTTAGGAAACATAACCATCTTTGATCAATGAGCTAGTCAAGTAGAGGCATACTAGTGACACTCTGTTTGTCTATGTATTCACACATGTATTATGTTTCCGGTTAATACAATTCTAGCATGAATAATAAACATTTATCATGATATAAGGAAATAATTAATAACTTTATTATTGCCTCTAGGGCATATTTCCTTCAGTCTCCCACTTGCACTAGAGTCAATAATCTAGTTCACATCGCCATGTGATTTAACATCAATAGTTCACATCTTTATGTGGTTAACACCCATAGTTCACGTCGACATGTGACCAACACCCAAAGGGTTTACTAAAGTCAGTAATATAGTTCACATCGCTATGTGATTAACACCCAAAGAGTACTAAGGTGTGATCATGTTTTGCTTGTGAGATAATTTTAGTCAACGGATCTATCACATTCAGATCCGTAAGTATTTTGCAAATTTCTATGTCTACAATGCTCTGGACGGAGCTACTCTAGCTAATTGCTCCCACTTTCAATATGTATCTAGACCGAGACTTAGAGTCATCTAGATTAGTGTCAAAACTTTCATCGACGTAACCCTTCACGACCAACCTTTTGTCACTTCCATAATCGAGAAATATATCCTTATTCCACTAAGGATAATTTTGACCGTTGTCCAGTGATCTAATCCTAGATCACTATTGTACTCCCTTGCCAAACTCAGTGGTAGGGTATGCAATAGATCTGGTACACAGCATGGCATACTTTATAGAACCTATGGCTGAGGCATAGGGAATGACTTTCATTCTCTTTCTATCTTCTGCCGTGGTCGGGCTTTGAGTCTTACTCAATTTCACACCTTGTAACACAGGCAAGAAACTCTTTCTTTGACTGTTCCATTTTGAACTACTTCAAAATCTTGTCAAGGTATGTACTCATTGAAAAAACTTATCAAGCGTCTTGATCTATCTCTATAGATCTTGATGCTCAATATGTAAGCAGCTTCACCGAGGTCCTTCTTTGAAAAACTCCTTTCAAATACTCCTTTATGCTTTGCAGAACAATTCTACATTATTTCCGATCAACAATATGTCATTCACATATACTTATCAAAAATGCTGTAGTGCTCCCACTCACTTTCTTGTAAATACAGGCTTCACCGCAAGTCTGTATAAAACCATATGCTTTGATCAACTTCTCAAAGCGTATATTCCAACTCCGAGATGCTTGCACCAGTCCATAGATGGATCGCTGGAGCTTGCATATTTTGTTAGCACCTTTAGGACTGACAAAACCTTCTGGTTGCATCATATACAACTCTTCTTTAATAAATCTATTAAGGAATGCAATTTTGTTTGTCCATTTGCCAGATCTCATAAAATGCGGCAATTGCTAACATGATTCGGACAGACTTAAGCATAGATACAAGTGAGAAATTCTCATCGTAGTCAACACTTTGAACTTGTCAAAAACCTTTTGCGACAATTCTAGCTTTGTAGAGAGTAACACTACTATCAGCGTCTGTCTTCCTTTTGAAGATCCATTTAATCTCAATGGCTCGCCGATCATTGGGCAAGTCAATCAAAGTCCATACTTTGTTCTCATACATGGATCTCATCTCAGATTTCATGGCCTCAAGCCACGAATCTGGGCTCATCATCGCTTCCTCATAGTTCGTAGGTTCGTCATGGTCAAGTAACATGACCTCCAGAATAGGATTACCGTACCACTCTGGTGCGGATCTCACTCTGGTTTACCTACGAGGTTCGGTACTAACTTGATTTGAAGTTACATGATCATCATCATTAGCTTCCTCACTAATTGGTGTAGTAGTCACAAGAACATATTTCTGTGATGAACTAATTTCCAATAAGGGAGCAGGTACAGTTACCTCATCAAGTTCTACTTTCCTCCGACTCACTTCTTTCGAGAGAAACTCCTTCTCTAGAAAGGATCCATTATAAGCAATGAATATCTTGCCTTCGGATCTGTGATAGAAGGTGTACCCAACTGTCCCCTTTGGGTATCCTATGAAGACACATTTCTCCGATTTGGGTTTAAGCTTATCAGGATGAAACTTTTTCACATAAGCATCGCAACCCCAAATTTTAAGAAACGACAACTTTTGGTTTCTTGCCAAACCAAAGTTCATAAGGTGTCGTCTCAACGGATTTAGATGGTGCCCTATTTAACGTGAATGCAGCTATCTCTAATGCATAACCCCAAAACGATAGTGGTAAATCGGTAAGAGACATCATAGATTGCACCATATCTAATAAAGTAAGGTTACGATGTTCGGACACACCATTACACTGTGGTGTTCCAGGTGGCGTGAGTAGTGAAACTATTTCACATTGTTTTAACTAAAGGCCAAACTCGTAACTCAAATATTTCATCTCTGCGATCTTATCGTAGAAACTTTTATTTTCTTGTTACGATGATTCTCCACTTCACTCTGAAATTCTTTGAACTTTTCAAATGTTTCAGACTTGTGTTTCATCGAGTAGATATACCCATATCTGCTCAAATCGTCTGTGAAGGTCAGAAAATAACGATACTTGCCGCGAGCCTTAACACTCATCGGACCGCATACATCAGTATGTATTATTTCCAATAAGTCAGTTGCTCGCTCCATTGTTCCGGAGAACGGAGTCTTAGTCATCTTGCCCATGAGGCATGGTTCGCAAGCATCAAGTGATTCATAATCAAGTGATTCCAAAAGTCCATCAGCATGGAGTTTCTTCATGCGCTTTACACCAATATGACCTAAACGGCAGTGCCACAAATAAGTTGCACTATCATTATTAACTTTGCATCTTTTGGCTTCAATATTATTAAAATGTGTATCACCATGATCGAGATCCAACAAACCATTTTCATTGGGTGTATGACCATAGAAGGTTTTATTCATGTAAACAGAACAACAATTATTCTCTAACTTACATGAATAACCGTTTTGCAATAAACATGATCCAATCATATTCATGCTCAATGCAAACACCAAATAACACTTATTTAGGTTCAACACTAACCCCGAAAGTTATATGGATTGTGCGATGATGATCACATCAGTCTTGGAACTACTTCCAACACACATCGTCACTTGATCCTTAACTAGTCTCTGTTCATTTTGCAACTCCTGTTTTAAGTTACTACTCTTAGCAACTAAACCAGTATCAAATACTGAGGGTTTGCTATAAACACTAGTAAAGTACACATCAATAACATGTATATCAAATATACTTTTGTTCACTTTGCCATCCTTCTTATCCGCTAATTATTTGGGGTAGTTCTGCTTCCAGTGACCCGTCCTTTTACAGTAGAAGCACTCAGTCTCAGGCTTAGGTCCAAACTTGGGCTTCCTTACTTGAGCAGCAACTTGCTTGCCGTTCTTTTTGAAGTTCCCTTTCTTTCCCTTTGCTCTTTTCTTGAAACTAGTGGTCTTGTTAATCATCAACACTTGATGCTCTTTATTGATTTCTACCTTCATCGATTTCATCATCATGAAAAGCTCGGGAATCGTTTTCGTCATCCCTTGCATACTATAGTTCATCACGATGTTCTACTAACTTGGTGATGGTGACTAGAGAATTCTGTCAATCACTATTTTATCTGGAAGATTAACTCCCACTTAATTCAAGCGATTGTAGTACCCAAACAAACTGAGCACATGCTCACTGCTTGAGCTATTCTCCTCCATCTTTTAGCTATAGAACTTGTTGGAGACTTCATATCTCTCAACTCGGGTATTTGCTTGAAATATTAACTTCAACTCCTGGAACATCTCATATGGTCCATGATGTTCAAAACGTCTTTGAAGTCCCGATTCTAAGCCATTAAGCATGGTGCACTAAACTATCAAGTAGTCATCATATTGAGCTAGCCAAACGTTCATAACGTCTGGATCTGCTCCTGCAATAGGTCTATCACCCAGCGGTGCATCAAGGACATAATTCTTCTGTGCAGCAATGAGGATAAACCTCAGATCACGGATCCAATCCGCATCATTGCTACTAACATCTTTCAACTTAGTTTTCTCTAGGAACATATAAAATTAAACGGGGAGCAACATCGCGAGCTATTGATCTACAACATAGATATGCTAATACTACCAGGACTAAGTTCATGATAAATTAAAGTTCAATTAATCATATTACTTAAGAACTCCCACTTAGATAGACATCCCTCTAATCTTCTAAGTGATCACGTGATCCATACCAACTAAACCATGTCCGATCATCACGTGAGCTGGAGTAGTTTCAATGGTGAACATCACTATGTTGATCATATCTACTATATGATTCACGCTCAACCTTTCGGTCTCAATGTTCCGAGGCCATATCTGTTATATGCTAGGCTCGTCAAGTTTAACCTGAGTATTCCGCGTGTGCAACTGTTTTGCACCCGTTGTATTTGAACGTAGAGCCTATCACACCCGATCATCACGTGGTGTCTCAGCATGAAGAACTTTCGCAACGGTGCATACTCAGGGAGAACACTTATACCTTGATAATTTAGTGAGAGATCATCTTATAATGCTACCGTCAAACTAAGCAAAATAAGATGTATAAAAGATAAACATCACATGCAATCAAAATATGTGACATGATATGGTCATCACATCTTGTGCCTTTGATCTCCATCTCCAAATCATCGTCATGATTTCCATCGTCACCGGCATGACACCATGATCTCCATCATCTTGATCTATATCAATGTGTCATCACATGGTCGTCTCGCCAATTATTGCTTTTGCAACTATTGCTATCGCATAGCGATAAAGTAAAGCAATTATTTGGCGCTTGCATCTTATGCAATAAAGAGATAACCATAAGGCTTCTGCCAGTTGCCGATAACTTCAACAAAACATGATCATCTCATACAACAAATTATATCTCATCACGTCTTGACCATATCACATCACAACATGCCCTGCAAAAACAAGTTAGACGTCCTCTACTTTGTTGTTGCAAGTTTTACGTGGCTGCTACGGGCGGAGCAAGAACCGTTCTTACCTACGCATCAAAACCACAACGATAGTTTGTCAAGTTAGTGTTGTTTTAACCTTCTCAAGGACCGGGCGTAGCCACACTCGGTTCAACTAAAATTGGAGAAACTGACACCCGCCAGCCACCTGTGTGCAAAGCACGTCGGTAGAACCAGTTTCGCGTAAGCGTACGCGTAATGTCGGTCCGGGCCGCTCCATCCAACAATACCACCGAACCAAAGTATGACATGCTGGTAAGCAGTATGACTTGTATCGCCCACAACTCACTTGTGTTCTACTCGTGCATAAACATCTACGCATAAAACCTGGCTCTGATACCACTGTTGGGGAACGTAGTAATTTCAAAAAATTTCCTATGCACACGCAAGATCATGGTGATGCATAGCAACGAGAGGGGAGAGTGTTGTCCACGTACCCTCGTAGACCGAAAGCGGAAGCGTTAACACAACGCGGTTGATGTAGTCGTACGTCTTCACGATCCGACCGATCAAGTACCGAACGCACGGCACCTCCGAGTTCAGCACACGTTCAGCCCGATGACGTCCCTCGAACTCCGATCCAGCCGAGTGTTGAGGGAGAGTTTCGTCAGCACGACGGCGTGGTGATGATGATGATGTTCTACTGACGCAGGGCTTCGCCTAAGCACCGCTACAGTATTATCGAGGTGGACTATGGTGGAGGGGGCCACCGCACACGGCTAAAAGATCAAACGATCAATTGTTGTGTCTTTGGGGTGCCCCCGTATATAAAGGAGCAAGGGAGGAGGAGGCCGGCCCTAGGAGGGGCGCACCAAGGGAGTAGGATTCCTACTCCTAGTTGGAGTAGGTTTCCTCCTTTCCTAGTCCAACTAGGAGAAGGGGGGAAAGGGGGGAAGAGGAGAAGGAAGGGGGAGGGGGGCCGCGCCCCAAACCCCTTGTCTAATTCGGACTGGGCTTGGGAGGGGCGCCCGCCACCTCCTGGCTGCTGCCTCTCCTTCCCACTAAGGCCCATTAAGGCCCAATACTTTTTCCCGTATTCCCGTAACTCCCCGGTACTCCAAAAAATACCTGAATCACTCGGAACCTTTCCGATGTCCGAATATAGTCATCCAATATATCGATCTTTATGTCTCGACCATTTCGAGACTCCTCGTCATGTCCCCGATCTCATCCGGGACTCCGAACTACCTTCGGTACATCAAAACACATAAACTCATAATATAACCGTCATCGAACTTTAAGCGTGCGGACCCTACGGGTTCGAGAACTATGTAGACATGACCGAGACACGTCTCCGGTCAATAACCAATAGCGGAACCTGGATGCTCATATTGGCTCCTACATATTCTACGAAGATCTTTATCGGTCAAACTGCATAACAACATATGTTGTTCCCTTTGTCATCGGTATGTTACTTGCCCGAGATTCGATCGTCGGTATCTCAATACCTAGTTCAATCTCGTTACCGGCAAGTCTCTTTACTCATTCTGTAATACATCATCCCGCAACTAACTCATTAGTTGCAATGCTTGCAAGGTTTATAGTGATGTGCATTACCAAGTTGGCCCAGAGATACCTCTCCGACAATCGGAGTGACAAATCCTAATCTCGAAATACGCCAACCCAACAAGTACCTTCGGAGACACCTGTAGAGCACCTTTATAATCACCCAGTTACGTTGTGACGTTTGGTAGCACACAAAGTGTTCCTCCGGTAAACGGGAGTTGCATAATCTCATAGTCATAGGAACATGTATAAGTCATGAAGAAAGCAATAGCAACAAACTAAACGATCAAGTGCTAAGCTAACAGAATGGGTCAAGTCAATCACATCATTCTCCTAATGATGTGATCCCGTTAATCAAATGACAACTCATGTCTATGGTTAGGAAACATAACCATCTTTGATCAATGAGCTAGTCAAGTAGAGGCATACTAGTGACACTCTGTTTGTCTATGAATTCCCACATGTATTATGTTTCCGGTTAATACAATTCTAGCATGAATAATAAACATTTATCATGATATAAGGAAATGAATAATAACTTTATTATTGCCTCTAGGGCATATTTCCTTTAGTAAGAGGGCGCATGGGACGCAGACGTGGCCGCGGTGAGCGCACGACGACCGCGGCCATCGGCCGGACTCGTGCGGCACGGGCATAGTTCTACGGCCCCGAAAATGGAGCGGAGCACCAGTAGACAGAGGGAGGGGAGGCCACGGATGCTCACGGTGAGGCACAAGGTGGCCGGCAGTAGTTTAGAAGCGCAGGAGCTTGACACGGACTGGGACGCGTCGGCGGCCGATGGGGACGCGAGCTCGAAGCCAGAGACGCGGGGCCTCCCCGGATCCTCTTGTTGGGCGAGAGGACGAGGCACGAGCAGCTTCTGGTCGCCCTGGCGCAGCCCCAGGGTGGAGCCGGAGCGCGCGGACGACGGCGGACGGCGACAAGGGCCTCGGGTGTGCGATGATGAGGGGAGGATCTGGGCGAGGAGGGGAGAGAGAGGACGACGAGGGAGAGGGGAGTGGGTGGAGGTAGGTGGGGGAGGACTCGAGGAGCCAGAGGGGGCGCTCTTATCCCCTCCCTCGTTGTCGACGGTGAGGCGGTCGGGCGGAGCCCGCCCCTGTAGCGGTCGAGGCAGGGGAACAGGTAGGGGAGAGCGACCGGGGGGCTAAGTGGGCCAGCTGGCCGAGTTGGGCTAAAGCCCAGTGGGGCTCTCTCCTTTTCCTTTTGGTTTTTTTACTTCTGTTTTCCAAAACCTTTTAAAACAAAAATAGTTTTATAATTTATAAAAGTTTCACCTAATTTTGTTTAATAAACTTAGGCCAGTGTCACAATAATTTTAACACTTAAATAAAATAGTTTTGCATTTTTTTACAATTTAAAAGCAACTAAGACATTATTTCAGCCTCTGTTTTATTTAGTTTAGGACATTTGAATACCATTTGAAATTGTTGGTTCACCACCAATGTTAACCACTGATTATTTGCCACATGATGAACACTTTTGTTTTCATGTTTGAGCAATTTTGAATTTCACTCATAATTTGAAATTGAATTCAACTGGGATTGAAAGAGATATGAGACAATGATGAACAAATACTTGTTTAGAAATATGATTAACTTAACCCCAGGGGTTACTGTAGCATCATTACACAGGGGTGTTACAACTCTCCTCCTCTAAAAGAAATTCTCGTCCTGAGAATTAAGAGGTAAAAGGGAAAAGATCGAGGTATTCAGCACGGAGGTTATCCTCGCGTTCCCAAGTGGCTTCATCTTTGGTATGATTCGACCATTGCACCTTGAGGAACTTGGTAACCTTCTGGCGTGTTCGACGTTCAGCTTCTTCAAGAATACGGATCCGATGCTCTTTGTATGTGAGATCATCTTGAACTTCAATCAGTTATGGATCCACTTCACATTTCGGGTCCTTGAAGCAACGAAGAAGTTGCAACACGTGGAAGATGTCATGGACATGAGAGAACTGTGGTGGCAACTCCAATTGATAAGCCACCAGTCCACAACGGGCTAGAATGCGGAAAGGACCAATGTAGCATGGAGCTAGCTTGCCCTTGACTGCAAACCGATGAGTGCCTCTCAAAGGAGTGACACGCAGATAAGCTTACTCACCAGGTTGATAAGTTGAACCCCAGTGTTTCTGGTCATAGTTGCTCTTCTGGCGGGACTGGGCCGCCTTGAGATTATCCTGGACAATGTGAACCTGCTCTTCAGCTTGTTGGATGATATCTGGACCAATGAGCGTCCGTTCCCCAGTTTCTAACCAATTAAGAGGGGTTTGGCACTTATGTCCATAAAGCACTTCGAAGGGTGCCATCTTCAAGCTCGCTTGATAAATTTTGTTATAAGAGAAGTCCGCATGAGGGAGAGATTCTTCCCACTTCTTTTCGAACGAGATGACACAAGCCCATAGCATGTATTCAAGAATTTGATTGACTCGCTCGACTTTGCCTTGGGATTGGGGATGATAAGCAGTGCTCCATGTAATATGAGTTCCCATTGCTTCTTGGAAACTATCCCAGAACTTCGGAGTGAAAATATTGTCGCGGTCTGAACTGATCTCCTTCGAAAAGCTGTGGAGCGACACAACTCTGGATATATACAAGTTTTCCAATTGACTGGCAGTGATTGTCTCCTTGCTTGGCAGAAAGTGTGCAACTTGCGAGAATTGGTCGACGATGACAAAGATTGCATCATTACATTTCTGTGACTTGGCAAGGCCAGTGATGAAGTCTACTTGGATCTTATCCCACTTCCATTCAGGAATCGGAAGTGGTTGTAGAAGTCCAGCCGGTTTCTGATGTTCTGTTTTGACGCGACGGCAAACGTCACATTCTTCGATATATCGAGCAATGTCTTGCTTCATCTTAGACCACCATTACTTCTGACGGATGTCTAAATACATCTTAGTACTTCTTGGATGAATAGAGAGAGGGGTGCCATGCGCTTCTTTCATGACCTTCTCTGTCATAAGCTCGAACCGGGGTACTACAATGCAATCTCTGAAGTACAAGGTTCCATCTTCACCAAGTGAGAAATCTCTGGATTTCTCTAAGGCAAGATCCTTTTTCATCAGATCAATGTGAGCATCTTTGGCTTGCCTGGACTTAATAGCCTTCAGAAGAGTTGGTTCCAAGACAAGGTTATTCAGAGAACCCTGTGGAACTAGTTGAAGAATTCAGCTTGCATAGCTCTTCATAAAGGCAGGGTTGAGCTTTGTAGACCATGTGATTGTTGCAATATTACTTGCGGCTGAGGGCATCGGCCATTACATTAGCCTTGCCAGGTGTATAGGATATACCACAGTTGTAGTCAGAAATAGCTTCCATTCACCGCTACTATCGAAGGTTCAGATCTAGCTGAGTAAACAGGTACTTCAGACTCTGATGATCGGTGAAGATCTTACAATGATTACCAAGAAGATATTGTCGCCATAGCTTCAGTGCATAGATAACCGCAGCAAGCTCGAGGTCGTGAACTGGGTAGTTCTCTTCATGAGGACGCACTTGACGGGAGGCACAAGCAATCACCATGCGCTCTTGCATTAGGACACAACCTAATCCTTGACGTGAAGCATCGCAATAGATGACGAAGTCCTTGCGAGAATCAGGGGAGCAAGCACTAGGGTAGATGTCAGCTTGTCCTTGAGTGCCTGGAAACTTTCCTGACACTTTTCAAACCAATCAAACTTAACGCCTTTGTGAACCAGATTAGTTAGTGGCTTGGCGATCTTGGAGAAGTTCTCGACAAAGCGGCAGCAGTAGCTGGCTAGTTCGAGAAAGCTTCTGACTTGCTTGACATTCTTCAGAGGAGTCCAATCCAGAATAGCCAGAACTCGCTTTGGGTTGACGACAATACCATCCTTGAAGATCACATGACCAAGGTAGGTTACTTCGGGTAGCCAGAATTCACACTTGGAATACTTGGCATATAGTTGATGTTCTCGAAGCTTCTCTAGAACAAGTCGAAGATGTTCAACATGTTCTTCTTTGTTCTTCGAATATACCAGGATATCATCCAGATAGACTATGACGAACTTGTCGAAGTAATCCATGAATATGTAGTTCATCAGACGAGGGAATGTAGCTGGAGCATTGGTCAAGCTGAAAGACATGACGGTATACTCGTATGAACCATAGCGAGTAACGAAGGCTATCTTGGGAATATCCTCTTCACGCACCCAGATCTGGTGGTAACCCAATGTCAAGTCGCGTTTAGAGAATATAGAGGATCCAGCAAGTTGATCATACAAATCGTTGATCCGAGGAAGCGGATATTTGTTCTGAATTATAGCTTCGTTGATAGGATGATAGTCTTGGACCTATCGATTCGTTCCATCCTTCTTCTTACGAAGAGAGAAGGTGCTCCCCAAGCAGAGGAAGTTGGACAAATGAATCCACTACGAAGAGATTTGTTGATTTCCTCCTTAAGCTCAAGGAGTTCATGAGGTGGCATCTTGTAGGGTCGTTTGGCGATAGGAACGGTGCTTGGTTTCAAGTCGATGACGAACTCGACAACTCGAGTAGGGGGTATTCCTAGGAGTTCTTCTGGAAAGACATCTTGGAAGTGGCGAACGACTGGAATCTTTTCAATTCCCTCAAGAGGTGCTGCGTTCAATGCATTTAGTAAATAAAGTCGGGCTTCGGCATTTCAAACAAGATGAGCATGGTAGCTTACTATCTCGTCTGATGGATGTAGGAGATGAACGACTTTGGTGGCGCAAACGATAGCAGCAGCATGTGCCTTCAACCATTCCATTCCCAGAATGAGGTCAATATTTGAAGACTCCAGAATAATGGGAGAAATATGGAACTCTAAACCTTCAATTTCAACAGGGACGTCGCAGCCAATCTTGGTAGTTTGGCATTGGCCTGCAGGGGTGCGTACCACTATCGGAGTGTTCATGGGCTCGCATTGAATGTCTTGTGCATATGCAAAATTTTCTGACATGAATGAATGTGGTGCTCCTTAATCAAATAAAACAAAAGCCGGTACTGAATTAACAAGAAGAGTACCCATCACAGTAGCAAGCTAGTCTTGAGCTTCATTCAGATCAACATGATTAGCCTGACTACGACCATAAGGCATGGCATTGTTGTTGCAGGATTGATTGTTACGGTCAGTAGAAGGCAGAGCCAGCTGGTTCTGATTTTGCTTGCACTCTCTGGCAAGGTGACCTGGACGGCCACATCTAAAGCACAAACCATCATTGGGATTGGGAGCAAGAGCTCGGGGTGGTGTCGTTCGAAGTGGCTACCTAGGTGGTGGACAAGGCAGACGTGGAGCAGCATAGGACTGACTTTGTGCAGGTGCATTTGGATGATACATGCTATGAGGGATCCAAATCCGACGCTTCTGCGAGGGCGGGCCTGAAGATGAGCCAGTGTCACTATTGCGCCTAAGGGATCCTTGACGTTCTTGTAGTCCAGTTTCGACCTGAATGGCCTTGTTCACCAAGGTGGAGAAGTCGCCAAAGTCATGCACTAGGAGTGCGAGCTTGATATCCGGTTGAAGTCCGCCATGAAACTTTTCTTGCTTACGAACATCGGTAGCAATGTCTTGTTCAGCGTAGCGGGACAAGTCCAGGAATTCCCGCTGATAAGCATCAACTGACTTGTTTCCCTAGACGAGGTTGCGGAACTCACGCTTCTTCCTGTCCATGACTCCCTGAGGAATGAAGCGGGCATGAAAGGTAGCTTGGAAATCTGGCCAAGTGATGATCGTTCCAGTAGGTAGGGTACACCTGTGGCTATCCCACCATTGAGCAGCGGGACCCCTCAGATAGTATGCCGCGAAGGTGACATAGTTGACAGGAGCTACATCAACAGACTCTAGCTCGAAAGTGATGTCATGCAGCTAGTCATCAGCATCAAGGGGCTGAGTTGAGCTACGGTAGATGACAGGGTTGAGGCGCGCAAACTCTTGCAGTGTCACTAGGGTGGCTGCTGATTCACATTGGGACGACGGAACTGGGCCATCATTCCTTCCATGAACTGGCAATTGAACTCAAATTGTTGTATCATTCCGGACAAGAATTCGGGCGGTGGTGGATTGCTGGCACCACGGCCACGACCAGCGGGTTGAACCATCCTACTACATGTAACAGGGGTAGTTCAGCATCGAGCATTTGTAAAGACAAATGACCATTCATGATGAAACATGCATAATGAAAGAAGTATGATGGATACATCCTAATAGTCAACATGACAGTGTGTGTATTATTCAAAAAGCCTTTCAACGGAATAATTGCAGACAATCCAGCTCTGGGATGAATGCGATTACGAGATCCTAATGTTAGAGTTAGCAAATTCATTTAACCCGAATAGAAGAGAGATCAGAGTCCCGGAGTAAAGATCGAGGATTAAAAGATCCTAAAAACCCCCAACTATGATGTGGGCCCGTAAGCCACACAACAATGTTAGTAAAAGTTTTCAAAATACTAGACTCAACTTCGGCCAAGGTGTAGGAACGGGGGCTACCTACAGGCAGTCGGCTCTGATACCAACTTGTAACGCCCCTGATTCAATCATACACGCAAATGTGTGCGATCAAGATCAGGGACTCACGGGAAGATACCACAACACAACTCTAGACACAAATTAAAATAATACAAGCTTTATATTACAAGCCAGGGGCCTCGAGGGCTTGAATACAGAAGATCGAATACAAACGAGTCGACGGAAACAACAATATCTGAGTACAGACATAATTTAAACAAGTTTGCCTTAAGAAGGCTAGCACAGAAGCAGCAACGATCGAAAAGGCAAGGCCTCCTGCCTGGGAGCCTCCTAACTACTCCTGGTCGTCGGCGGTCTCCATGTAGTAGTAGACACCCTCAGGGTAGTAGTAGTAGTAGTCGTCAGTGGCGGCATCTGGCTCCTGTACTCCGTCATCTGATCGCAGTAATCGGGTATGGGGGAAAAGAGGTAGCAAAGCAACCGTGAGTACTCATCCAAAGTACTCGCAAGACTTACATCAGATCTAAACTAAGTATGCATCTGTATCAAAGGAAAGGGATGTATCTGTGGGCTGAACTGTAGAATGTTAGAAGAGAAGGGGAAGAGCCTAGCCTATCGAATACTAGCATTTTCAAGCATCTTGCAGCATCACAAGATGTAAGAGTTGTTGGAAATATGCCCTAGAGGCAATAATAAATTGGTTATTATTATATTTCCTTGTTCATGATAATCGTTTATTATCCATGCTAATATTGTATTGATAGGAAACTCAAATACATGTGTGGATACATAGACAACACCATGTCCCTAGTAAGCCTCTAGTTGACTAGCTCGTTGATCAATAGATGGTTACGGTTTCCTGACCATGGACATTGGATGTCGTTGATAACGGGATCACATCATTAGGAGAATGATGTGATGGACAAGACCCAATCCTAAGCCTAGCACAAGATCGTGTAGTTCGTTTGCTAAGAGCTTTTCTAATGTCAAGTATCATTTCCTTAGACTATGAGATTGTGCAACTCCCGGATACCGTAGGAATGCTTTGGGTGTACCAAACGTCACAACGTAACTGGGTGGCTATAAAGGTGCACTACAGGTATCTCCGAAAGTGTCTATTGGGTTGGCACGAATCGAGACTGGGATTTGTCACTCCGTGTAAACGGAGAGGTATCTCTGGGCCCACTCGGTATGACATCATCATAATGTGCACAATGTGACCAAGGAGTTGATCACGGGATGATGTGTTACGGAACGAGTAAAGAGACTTGCCGGTAACGAGATTGAACAAGGTATCGGGATACCGACGATCGAATCTCGGGCAAGTAACATACCGATTGACAAAGGGAATTGTATACGGGATTGATTGAATCCCCGACATCGTGGTTCATTCGATGAGATCATCGTGGAACATGTGGGAGCCAACATGGGTATCCAGATCTCGCTGTTGGTTATTGACCGGAGAACGTCTCGGTCATGTCTGCATGGTTCCCGAACCCGTAGGGTCTACACACTTGAGGTTCGATGACGCTAGGGTTATAGGGAATAGATATACGTGGTTACCGAATGTTGTTCGGAGTCCCGGATGAGATCCCGGACGTCACGAGGAGTTCCGGAATGGTCCGAAGGTAAAGATTTATATATGGGAAGTCCTGTTTTGGTCACCGGAAAAGTTTCGGGTGCTATCGGTAACGTACCGGGACCACCGGGAGGGTCCCGGGGGTCCACCAGGTGGGGCCACCAGCCCCAGAGGCCTACATGGGCCAATAGTGGGAAGGGACCAGCCCCTAGGTGGGCTGGGGCGCCTCCCACCAAGGCCCAAGGTGCCCTCAAGAGGAGAGGGAGCAAACCCTAGGAGCAGATGGGCCCTGAGGCCCACCCTAGGTGCGCCCCCTCTCTCCCCCTTGGCCGCCACCCAGATGGGATCTGGGGGCTGCCGCCACCCCTGGGGAGGGAACCCTAGGTGGGGGCGCAGCCCCTCCTCTTCCCCTATATATACTTGAGGTATGGGGGCTGCCCAACACATGATTTGCTCTCCCTCTTGGCGCAGCCCTACCTCCCTCCTCGTCTCTCGTAGTGCTTGGCGAAGCCCTGCTAGAGTACCACGCTCCTCCACCACCACCACGCCGTCGTGCTGCTGCTGGATGGAGTCTTCCCCAACCTCTCCCTCTCTCCTTGCTGGATCAAGGCATGGGAGACGTCACCGGGCTGCACGTGTGTTGAACGCGGAGGCGCCGTGGTTCGGCGCTTAGATCGGAATCAACCGCGATCTAAATCGCTTCGAGTACGACTCCTTCATCCGCGTTCTTGCAACGCTTCCGCATCGCGATCTACAATGGTATGTAGATGCACTCCCCTTCCCCTCGTTGCTAGATTACTCCATAGATTGATCTTGGTGATGCATAGAAAATTTTGAATTTCTGCTACGTTTTCCAACAGTGGTATCAGAGCTAGGTTTATGCGTAGTTTCTATGCACGAGTAGAACACCAAGTAGTTGTGGGCGTCGATTTTGTCAATTTACTTGCCGTTACTAGTCTTATCTTGATTCGGCGGCATCGTGGGATGAAGCGGCCAGGACCGACCTTACACGTACTCTTACGTGAGACAGGTTCCACCGACTGACATGCACTAGTCTTATCTTGCAACGCTTCCGCATCGCGATCTACAATGGTATGTAGATGCACTCCCCTTCCCCTCGTTGCTAGATTACTCCATAGATTGATCTTGGTGATGCGTAGAAAATTTTCAATTTCTGCTACGTTTTCCAACAAGAGTAACATATTATAATAGTATTAAGTATGTTGTAACATCGCTTAGAGATCACTTCATCGACTCCCTGCAAGAAGCAATCCCGGAGCCATCATATCCTTTTCATGCCTCATCATCCAGTTCTAGTTGTATCGATCGGGATACAACTCCGAGCGTCCATTACCACGGACATGACTATTCGAATAGATCAATCTACCCTGCAGGGGTGCACAAACTTACCCAACACGCTCAATCAACTCCGGCAGGACACACCATCAGGTCATGACCGGCCTCGACCGATCAACACACCGCAGTCCTACCTAGGCTCAACAGAGAGACCAGCACGTCGGTCTACATCCTCAGTGCGCAGGGGTCTTGGGCCCATCGCCCTTTGCACTCTTGCATGTTGCGTACGCGGCCGATGAGCAGACCTAGCCCCCTTATAGAAGCGATGTGTTCCAGTCCAACCTGGCGCGCACCGCTCAATCGCTGCTATCCAAAGAGCTTTCGGCTGATACATACGATGCAGAGTGCCCATACTAATTCCCGCATGGTGGTCATGGCAAAAAAGGCCAGAGGACTACTCGGATCACATATCCAAACCATTAGTGTCTTGGGAGTGCGCGGTCAAGATCAATAATCCATGATATGTGGTCCCGTTGCCCCGTCTCACGGACTTGCGGCAAGGGCTAAGAATGCCCGGCTGCACCGCATGGAAAACTCGCAGGTATCCTCCAGATCAACCCGACTACACATCAACTCGCGGGTACACTCACGCTCAACCCGACTTCACTTTTCTCTCGCGGGTACCCCTCGGGGCCGACCCGACTTTAGTCATGGTTCTGTGGTAAAGTCAAAGTAACCGTGTGTCCAAAACAGCAAGGGGGGAACCCAAGGAATCACCCTCGATGGATTCCCACTCAATGTAACCGTCAAGGTGGACTTGGAGGAATCACCCTCGATGGTCCACACTTGAGGGGTTGCATGATAGAGTCATTATCAGGAGTGGTGAAGGAGGAATCACCTTCGATGACCATGACAGAATAGCTACACTATAGGATTAACATCAGAAGTGCTGACATATCACCCTTGGCACTCGATAGTAACTCTGCAAAGTCGTACAACTAAGGGGGTGGTATGCGGTGTCGGGCCCTGGATGTCGATCACGTTGATCGAGTCATCGAACATAAAGCGGGGCAACTGGGACAAGGTGATGGGTCACATATGGATCACTAACCAACCTATACTAAGAAGTTTAGGATAAAAAGGTAAGGTATGAAAGTAGGTAACAAAACACATGCTATGCATTAGAATAGGATCATACAAAAGCAGTAGCAGTTTTAATGCAAGCTTGAGAGGAAAGAAATGGGTGATATCGGAATGATCAAGGGGGTTTGCTTACCTGGAAGCTCTGCTGCAAAAGAAGGGTCGTCGGTGACGTAGTCGATCACAGGGGCAACATCGGTCTCGGGGCCTACCGGAGAGAAGAGGGGAAGAAACAGTAAATACAATGCAAACAAATTCATCACTAAGCATGACATGAGGATATGCAATGCTAGGGGTGTGCTAACGCAGGACTACATGTTGCAGGAGGAGAGGGAAACTATCCGGAGGGGATTCCCCGGTGTTTGGCATTTTCCGGACAAAAGAAAAGAGGGGATGATTCCATGTTCAGCATGCTAGGGTCATGTGACAGATGAACGGACAACCTCTTCGGATTCATTGGATTTTTCTGAGCAACTTTCATATATAAAACTTTTTCATCCGAGTTACGAATTATTCTATATTAATTTTCTAAGTTTTAAACATTTTCTGAAAATTTTGGAATTAATTTAATTCAAAAATTAAACAGTGTATTACCTTTTTATACACATAGGCAGCTAGCCTATTAGGATGATAGGTGGGGCCAGGAGGGGCCCATTTCGGCCCAGTCAGCAGTCAACAAAGTTGACTGTTGACTGGTCAACAAGGGCCGTGGGGGCCACCTGTCAGTTGGTCTCAGCCACTAAATTGTGGGCCCAGTCAACGCTGACTGGGTGGGATCAATTCTGACGCGTGGGCCCCAGCCGTTTATTTAACTAAACTAACAGTTTTTATTAGCTGAAACTAATCCTTGCGGGGCCCGGCTGTCATGCACTATGGGGCTTAATTAGGGGGTCTAGTTAGTGGCTAATGATTGCCACATCAGCTGGTTAACGCCGGCGAGGCCGAATGCGCTGAAGTTGGCCGTCCGCCCATTCCTGGTGGTGAGAAGAGGCACGGGTGGCACCGTTGGGCAACTGGGGATCTCGCGCTTCAGATGGTGGCCGCGGGGTGGCCGGAGATGGCCTGATTCGGCGCCGACAATGAAAAATGGTGGCGGCAGCAGCTATGGGTGCGACGGCGAGCTACAGGGGCGACAATGGCCGAAGGTGACGCGGGGAGGCCGGTCGGCAGCGGCACATTTGCAGGCAGCAGGGAGCAGCAGGCAGCAGCAACATGGCGTGCGAACGGGGACCAGGGCACAGTGGCATGCCACGAAGAGGGGGGAACGGCCGACGCGGGCGGGCGGCGGCGGAAGGTAGCACGGCAACAGCTATCAGGGTAGCAGCGTGCATCGCAGACGCACGCAGCCAAGCGAGTGCGATGGCGCACGGGACGCGTACGTGGCCGTGGTGAGCGTGCGACGACCGCGGCCACCGGCCGGAGTGGTGCGGCACATGCGTAGTTCTACGGCCCCGGAAATGGAGGGGAGCACGGGTATCAAGAGGGAGGGGGAGGATACGGATGCTCATGGCGAGGCACACGGTGGCCGGCGGTAGTTTAGAAGTGCAGGAGCTTGACGTAGACAGGGGCACTAGTGGCCGACGGGAACGCGAGCTCGAAGTCGGAGACTCGGGGCCTCCCTGGCTCCTGTTGTTGGGCGAGAGGACGAGGACGAGGCAGGAGCAGCTTCTGGTTGCCCTGGCGCAGCCTCGGGGTGGCGCCGGAGCGCGCGAACGGCGATAGGGGCCTCAGGTGAGCGACGAGGAGGAGACATCTGGGCGAGGAGGGGAGAGAGAGGATGACGAGGGAGAGGGGAGTGGGCAAAGGTAGGTGGGGGAGGACTCGAGGAGCTGGAGGGGGCACTCTTATCCCCTCCTTCGTCATCGACGGCGAGGCGGTCAGGCGGAGCCCGCCCCTGTAGCGGTTGAGGTAGGGTAACAGGGAGAGGAGAGCGACTAGGGGGCTAAGTGGGCCGGCTGGCTGAGGTGCGCTGAAGCCCAGTGGGGCAGGGGAGCCCTCTCTCTTTTTCTTTTCGTTTTTTAACTTTTGTTTTCCAAAACCTTTTAGAACCAAAATAGTTTTATAGTTTATAAAACTTGCACCTAATTTAGTTTAATAAATTTAGGGCACCGCCACAATAAGTTTAACACTTAAATAAAATATTTTTGCATTTTTTTACAATTTAAAATCAACTAAAACATTATTTTAGCCACTATTTTATTTAGTTTAGGGCATTTAAATACCTTTTAAAATTGTTGGTTCACCACCAATATTAACCAGTGATTATGTTCCACATGATGAACATTTTTGTTTTCATGTTTGAGCAATCTTGAATTTCACTCATAATTTGAAATTGAATTCAACTGGAATTGAAAGAGATATGAGACAATGATGAACAAACACTTGTTTAGCAAAATGATTAAATTAACTCCAGGGGTTACTGTAGCATCATTACACAGGGGTGTTACACCGGCCTTGCTGCACTAGCTAGGGAGTTGATTTCAGGCCAGATTAGTATGTTGGGATGATCGCAAGGGCTCGGGAAGCAGTCTATTTATAGGCGGTGAGGTGGCCGAGTTGGGGCTCCATAGGAGATGATCTGCGGAAGGGAAGAGACGGGGAAGGAGCTCGGGCTTGACGCATAGGGGTAGAGGACGATGCCAAGAACAGTGGCTGCACATGGCCAAGGCTACAGGGCGCGGTGTGGGACAAGTCGCACACGCGGCCGCACTGTACCGACCAGACTCACCGTGTCCGCCGTGCTGACTGCTAGCGTCGGGGAGCGGCAAGGGGTGCTAGGTGGAAGAGAGGAGGAGTGCCGTGAGTGGCAAGGACACGCTGCGGTGGCGCGAAGAGGGCGATTGAGCGGCGGCAGAGGGGTCCGGCGCTCAGATCATGCCGTCTGAGTGTCGAAAACCACATACACGTGTGGTTACCGCGTGCATTGGTACACGTGGTAAGCCAGGGGCTGCCAGACCATGTCTAGGATGTTGTCCCTTCGACGCGGTGCTGTAGAGTGCCCTTGCACTACTGCAGGATGGTCCAAATGTGACAGTACAATCAGAGACCCTTCGACCAAAATATGTGCGATGCATTAATCGCAAACGGTGGTGTAAGAAAACCGTAAAAAATGATACGAAACATTTATGATGGTAGATACATCAAACACGTTTCATATTATAGTTACGTGTGCGATACGTGGCACATAGTTCACTCGCGTGAACAGTTTGCGATAAGCATAACTACAGAAACGGTCAACCAGATGAAGGTGTGTGCGATTTATGGCATACAGTTCACTCGGATGAATTGTTTGTGATTAGGCAACACAACAGAAAGAGGTCATCCAGATCAAGGTGTGTGCGATATACGACATACAGTTCACTCGGATGAACTGTTTCCGATGAGGCAACACAACAAAAACGGTTCAACTTAACAAGATGTGTGTGATACTGATACGTCTCCAACGTATCTATATTTTTTTATTCTTCCATGCTGTTATATTATCATTCTTGGATGTTTTATATTCACTTTAAAACAACTTTATATCATTTTTGGGACTAACCTATTGACATGGTGCCCAGTGCCAGTTGCTATTTTTTGCTTGTTTGTTTACTATGCAGAATATCCATATCGAACGGAGTCCAAATGCAGTGAAACTTTTTGGAGATTTTTTTCTGCCCAGAAGACAACTTGGGAGCCAAGGTAGTGCCGGAGGGAAGGCCCGCGGGGCCCTGGCGCATCCTGATGGGTAGTGGGGCCCATGGGGGTCCTTTCCACCGCCTCTCAGCTCTATAAATACCCAAATATTCCAGAAAACCTAGGGGAGTCGATGAAACACAGTTCCAGCCGCCGCAAGTTCTAGAACCACGAGATCCAATTTAGAGCCCTATTCCGACACCTTACCGGAGGGGAACACAATAACGGAGGGATTCATCATCCTCATTGGTGCTCCTTCGATGATGCGTAGTAGTTTACCACAAACCTACGGGTCTGTAGGCAGTAGCTAGATGGCTTC